>NW_027316389.1:6758457-7006937 GCF_026437365.1 Eucyclogobius newberryi | reverse complement strand
AGAACTGGACTTTGTTATAAGTGAATAAGTTGCTTTTTTCTGAACTTTGTTGGCGATTTTCATGATTATATAACGACTGTCGACACTTTTTACTGCAATACACAAGGTTATTGTTGTTTACTGCCACAAAAGGTTACACAGTGCAACTTTAATGACACAGGGAACTTTCATCGCTACAGTTACAAAACATAAATAAAGTGTCAAAGCCTTTAAACTCCTCACCTCAAAGACTCCTCAGACTTTCTGTCCCTCGTGTTGTCGTTCCAGCAGCAACGACGACAATTTTAATATTCTTCCTTAAAGCGCCCCCTACAGTTAAAACGACTCATTGAACTAAAATGCAGTTAAGATAGATATATTTTGAATTTTGCTAAAAAAATAAATAAAACAATGTTATCACAGAATAGCATATTTTTTAGGTTCTTAATTTCACTTCCTGTTTGTGATCGATGACATCACACTAGGAAATTACCCAGAAAACACTGGGCCAAAACTCATCTAATGTCACACTTTTTTGTATTTGACAAATAAAACCATATGAGAGCGACTTTATTTTGTTGAATTAATGTTTAAAGATTCAAAAAAGTTGTTTCTTTTGTGTAAATTCCGCATAAACTTTGACGAGAATGAGTGTCTCTGGTGTGATGTCACTTCCTGTTTTGTATTGGCTACAGATTTTTCAACATTTTCTCCACAAATACCTGCTCGATCGGTGTCAAACTATAATATATATGTACTACAGGTACAAATACACTAAATAAAGTCAAAATTAGACCATCGTAAACACCCGTCATAGGCACTTCAACATTGAAAACCCAAACGACGCCTCTGCAGTTCTTTAATAACTGTGATTATTATTATTATTCCACCGTCTTGAACTCGACTGCGCGGGGGAATTTTAACCCAAAGTCCACAAACCGCATCAGGACGTGTCGTGGCTTTGGACCAAGTTCCCAGGATTTGAACTGAACCTGCGAAAATAAATCTCTGAAGTGAAGTCTGAAGTGAAGTAAAGATGGGACTAAAAGTGGAATAAAACCAGAGCGAGGAGAAGACATATCTTGTTTTGTCTCTTATTTTCAACGCATTCTAATTTTTTGCAACTATCGGAGGCAAGAGACACTTTTCCCTATAAATACCACAAAACCAAAATGACGGTCAAAGTTCAAAGGTTGAGTTTGTACATTAGTGATTAGACCAAACTCTCTGTGCTACAAAAACAATCTGCATTTTCACAATAAAACTTGTATCCACCCCATTTTGTGTTGACATGTATGAAGAGTGCGCCAAGTCTAAAGTTTGGGCACACTCTCTTTCCTTTTATTTTGTTGTATTTTCTTATCAATAAAGAACACAACAGAGACAAAATGAAACAAAAATACACATCAACTAAACATTAAGAATTACGGCACATTTAAATCTAAATGACGGTCCCAACCAGTCCAAAGTCTGTCAAATTTGTCCATTTCCAAATTAAAGCCAAATGTTATTTTCTCCATTTGTTTTATGTCCGTTGCTCTGTCCTCGATCGTTGGTGATGTTTGTGTCAACCATTTCTTTTGTGATGACCTTTTTCCCGCCGCCAAAAGGACATTCCAAAGGTATCCATGCACTGTGTCCATGGCAGGAGTTTTGAGGCCCAAGTTCATAGTTCTAAAGTTCAGAGCGATGGAAATGTCAAAAACAGTCCAATATTTTGGAGCAACCGGACAGTCCCAGAACACGTGATCGTGGTCGAAACTCTTTGTCATTCAACGCATTTGTGTCGATGGAATTATGTAGAAACGACTGTTACATAACGATTTCATCAATCTAATCTCGTCTGAAGCTGAAGTCTCCTGAAATCGCTTTTCTCTTCGGCAGAGTTCAAATTACGACGTGTCGATGAGCGAAGAGGGCGGCCATTTTGAAGTTTTAAGAATCACGTAAATACAGAAAAAAAACACGATAAAACGTGTTCGGGTGATGCAGGTCTCATCTAAAACTCGGCAATACAACAAACTGTGCACTAGATCGTTCCATACGCAGCAGTTTAAAGGTGGTCGATGTAACTATGTAATGTCAACTGTTTGTTAGTGCCAAAAGTAACGAGAAGTGTACAATGGAGACAATGGAGAGTCAAATGCAGGAATCACATTAAATAGGACTTTGAGTGCTTTAATGACAAGAAGGAATGTGATTAAAAGCTCCTTAAGGTTGATTTAGCATAATAAGTCTCCTTTAAGAGCCACAAACGTTGAACTTTATCATTATTTGTCATTGACTTCACAACTTGCCTTTGACATTGAACCAACATTTGTGTTTATTTATGTTTAAAACAGTGACATTATTATTTATATCTAACAATAAATAAATAAAATAAAATAAATAAAATAAATAAAATAAATAAAATAAATAAAATAAATAAAATAAATAAAATAAATAAAATAAATAAAATAAATAAAATAAATAAAATAAAAATAAATTGATAAAACTTGAAAAAATTCTTTTATTGACTTTTTTATTGGAGAAAAAAACAACAACCTGGCCCTGTTGTAGCATCTATAAAGTGCACCTTCAACCTGCATTGTTATTCTACTCAGAGTTTGGGTCCTTTTCCCTCCATCTGCATGTTGTTACTCCAGACTTGACAACACGAGCGTTTCATGGAGACCGTTCGACACGGATTCACACTGTTATTGCAGGTCTGTTTTGCAGAGAACAACGTGTTCTCGCTGGTATTTGTTGCTGGGTTTGTGGTTTAGACGAGTTTCTGAACATTAAAAACCTCTAAACAGCGTCATGGGCCTCACCCCTCGTTCACTGCACAGTCCTGCACCATTTATCAGACTTAACACTTCACTCAATCAGTCACAGTTGCGTCCGAGTGACAAAAAATTCTGCAAAACCCAGATAAAAATGTATTTCTGTAATAAATATTGTTCAAATCCATCCGACACGCACATATTTATGAACAAATTAAAGTCATGGCTCTCACATTAAACAACAGACGGACTGGATTATTTAACCTTTCCCCTGGGATGGCAACTCAAGCTAAGCTAAGCGGCTAACGCTAGCAACTTTGCGGCATGACGGTTGATTTAAGAGTGCTTAGTTCATATTTTCGAGTCGACAGGGCTTTGTTTTACCGGTCGTAATGTGTACTTTTCAACATACGCAGTCGCGCGGTCGACACAAACAAAATGGCGGCTGTATTTTGACGGTACAGCTGTCATTTTTTGCGCCGTTTTGTTTCGCCGCGGTGTCTCGTACGCGGTAAAGACGTGAACAAACGCTGGGCCCGGTTTGGGAGAGTTTGCAGCTGTGGCCGGAGCCTCGACTTGTTTTGTAAGTGAAACGAGCGTCTCTGAGTCACGCGCCAGACATTTGTTTACCGTGATTCAGCAAAACCCTGGAAAACAACTTCTGACAAAGACAAAAGCTGTTCCAAGGCTGGATTCCTGGCGCCGTTTCGCAGGAGATCCGTTACAAAGGTTTTAACGAGTCAGTAACAAAACAATTTACTTTGGTTTCGAGCCTGACGTTTCGGGAGCGTTTTGAAGGATGGAGTTTGTGAGTCCAAAGTGTGTCCAAGGCTTGTCCCGGTGGTCTGGTCCTGGATTGAGGCTAAACCGCATCACAACTGGGACTTGAACCGGGAACTGAACTCGCCGAAAACGTATCCAGGGTTAGAACAAGATCAAACTAAGTAAAAAGACTAAATTGGACTCAAACCAGGACCAAACCCTGGCACAAAAGCTGCAAATGACACTGATTTAGACTTTTAAAATACGTTATCAACCAAATACAAGCTGAAACATGATGACTGAAGGCTTCCGGAAGGTGATTCTGTGTTTTAGAGTCCGGCCTCACCAGCAGGAGGCCGGTCCATGTTTAGTCCTGACTCTGGCACCAGCAGGAGGCCGGTCCATGTTTAGTCCTGACTCTGGCACCAGCAGGAGGCCGGTCCATGTTTAGCCCTGACTCTGGCACCAGCAGGAGGCCGGTCCATGTTTAGAGCTGACTCTGGCACCAGCAGGAGGCCGGTCCATGTTTAGAGCTGACTCTGGCACCAGCAGGAGGCCGGTCCATGTTTAGTCCTGACTCTGGCACCAGCAGGAGGCCGGTCCATGTTTAGCCCTGACTCTGGCACCAGCAGGAGGCCGGTCCATGTTTAGAGCTGACTCTGGCACCAGCAGGAGGCCGGTCCTAAGGTCCTCAGAGTCTTAGATGGTTCATATGGCACTAACATGTCTGAGATGTACTTTGGTGCTAGGCCATGGAGAGACTTGTACACAAGCAGAGCTGCTTTAAAGTCCTGGTCTACTCTGGGTTTAGTCCTGGTCTAGTCTGGGTTTAGTCCTGGTCTACTCTGGGTTTAGTCCTGGTCTAGTCTGGGTTTAGTCCTGGTCTAGTCTGGGTTAGACCTAAACTATGTGCCGACATTGGGGGAAACGAGCGCCGAACTTCCAGTGCATTTTGTTCTGTCGCTCGGATTGGAAACGCTTACATCATCCTGACTCGTGCGTTTTTCCCCTTTAATACTTGGCCCGATCACCAGACGGCTTCACACGCTCCTGCACAGTCTCCTCGTGCGCGCACAGTCTCCTCGCGCAGTCTCCTCGCGCACAGTCTCGCTGGAAAGAGTGAAGTGGTCTCCTCGTTAAAAGAAGCCCACGAGAGCCGAACTAATCCATAATCATTCTGTCAAACAGAAAAGACATATTTCCTCTGATAAACTGTGTGTTATTGCTTCAGGACGTTGAGTTTCTTGGATCTAGTCTCCACTTTTTATTAATTTGTGTTTTATTTTTATTATTTGATAAAAATATTTTAAACGTTTAGATTTCATTGACAAAAACGCATGTCACTTAGTCACAGTTTAAGTCTTTTTACTTGTTATTCAGTTTTAGTAAAAAAAGACATGACATTATTGTAGAAATGAACACGACCAAAAATCTAAGGGTGTGTTTTACTTGTTTGAGTCCAGTTTAATTCTGATTTAGTCCCGATTTAAGATTGATTTAATTATGTTTTAGTCCTGATTTAATCCTTATTTAGTCCTGATTCAAGCCTGATTTAATCCTGATTTAGTCTTGATTTAGTCCTGATTTAATCCTTATTTAATCCTGATTTATTCCTGATTTAATCCTGATTTAGTCCTGATTTAATCCTGATTCAAGCTTGATTTAAGCCTGAATCAAGCCTGATTTAATCTTGATTTATTCCTGATTTAGTCTTGATTTAATCCTGATTGAATCCTGATTCATTCCTGATTAAAGCCTGATTCAAGACTGATTTTGTCCTGATTTAATCCTGATTTAGTCCTGATTCAAGCCTGATTTAGTCCTGATTTAATCCTGATTTAATCCTGATTTAGTCTTGATTTAGTCCTGATTTAATCTTGATTTAATCCTTATTTAATCCTGATTTATTCCTGATTTTATCCTGATTTAGTCCTGATTTAATCCTGATTCAAGCCTGATTCAAGCCTGATATAATCTTGATTTATTCTGATTTAGTCTTGATTTAATCCTGATTCATTCCTGATTAAAGCCTGATTCAAGACTGATTTAATCCTGATTTATTCCTGATTCAAGACTGATTTAACCCTGATTTATTCCTGATTCAAGACTGATTTAACCCTGATTTAGTCCTGATTTAAGACTGATTTATTCCTGATTCAAGACTGATTTAATCCTGATTTAGTGCTGATTTTATCCTGATTTAAGATTGATTTAATCCTGATTTAAGATTGATTTAATCCTTATTTAGTCCTGATTTGGTCCTGGCCTTGTCCATGTTTAGTTCCATATTAGTTCCACGTTTAGTTCCATATTAGTTCCATCTTTACTTCCATATTAGTTCCATGTTTAGTTCCATATTAGTTCCATGTTTAGTTCCATATTAGTTCCATGATTAGTTCCATGTTAGTTCCACGTTTAGTTCCATATTAGTTCCATGTTTACTTCCATATTAGTTCCACGTTTAGTTCCATATTAGTTCTACGTTTAGTTCCATATTAGTTCCACGTTTACTTCCATATTAGTTCCATGTTTAGTTCCATATTATTTCCATGTTTACTTCCATATTAGTTCCACGTTTAGTTCCATATTAGTTCCATGTTTACTTCCATATTAGTTCCATGTTTAGTTCCATATTAGTTCCATGTTTACTTCCATATTAGTTCCACGTTTAGTTCCATATTAGTTCCATGTTTACTTCCATATTAGTTCCACGTTTAGTTCCATATTAGTTCCACGTTTAGTTCCATATTAGTTCAACGTTTACTTCCATATTAGTTCCACGTTTAGTTCCATATTAGTTCCACGTTTACTTCCATATTAGTTCCACGTTTAGTTCCATATTAGTTCCACGTTTAGTTCCATATTAGTTCCATGTTTAGTTCCATATTAGTTCCACGTTTAGTTCCATATTAGTTCCATATTAGTTCCACGTTTAGTTCCATATTAGTTCCATGTTTAGTTCCATATTAGTTCCACGTTTAGTTCCATATTAGTTCCATATTAGTTCCACGTTTAGTTCCATATTAGTTCCACGTTTACTTCCATATTAGTTCCACGTTTACTTCCATATTAGTTCCACGTTTAGTTCCATATTAGTTCCACGTTTAGTTCCATATTAGTTCCACGTTTAGTTCCATATTAGTTCCACGTTAAGTTCCATATTAGTTCCACGTTTAGTTCCATATTAGTTCCACGTTTACTTCCATATTAGTTCCACGTTTAGTTCCATATTAGTTCCACGTTTAGTTCCATATTAGTTCCATGTTTAGTTCCATATTAGTTCCACGTTTAGTTCCATATTAGTTCCATATTAGTTCCACGTTTAGTTCCATATTAGTTCCACGTTTAGTTCCATATTAGTTCCACGTTTAGTTCCATATTAGTTCCACGTTTAGTTCCATATTAGTTCCACGTTTAGTTCCATATTAGTTCCACGTTTAGTTCCATATTAGTTCCACGTTTAGTTCCATATTAGTTCCACGTTTAGTTCCATATTAGTTCCACGTTTAGTTCCATATTAGTTCCACGTTTAGTTCCATATTAGTTCCACGTTTAGTTCCATATTAGTTCCACGTTTAGTTCCATATTAGTTCCACGTTTAGTTCCATATTAGTTCCACGTTTAGTTCCATATTAGTTCCACGTTTAGTTCCATATTAGTTCCACGTTTAGTTCCATATTAGTTCCACGTTTAGTTCCATATTAGTTCCACGTTTAGTTCCATATTAGTTCCATATTAGTTCCACGTTTAGTTCCATATTAGTTCCACGTTTAGTTCCATATTAGTTCCACGTTTAGTTCCATATTAGTTCCACGTTTAGTTCCATATTAGTTCCACGTTTAGTTCCATATTAGTTCCACGTTTAGTTCCATATTAGTTCCACGTTTAGTTCCATATTAGTTCCACGTTTAGTTCCATATTAGTTCCACGTTTAGTTCCATATTAGTTCCACGTTTAGTTCCATATTAGTTCCACGTTTAGTTCCATATTAGTTCCATGTTTAGTTCACTTACTTGAGTGGCGTTCACGTTCCCACAGGGACTGAAAGTGGGTCAAACTTGAACATTTGCTGTGAAGTGTTTTTAATTATGTGTTTTTAATGAATGAAGTTCTGCTGCTGTGACTCACATTAAACACTCAGAGTCACATGTGCAAATAAACACATTTATTACTATTTAAACTACTACTTTAACTACTACTTACTCATTAAGAACAGTATTTTTGGAGCTGAAATAATTTATTTTGTGGATTAATAATAATGTTTGTGTGAGTCTGAAAATGAATGAAAACTGCTGGTGTTAGCTCCTCCTACTACTGCTGCTCCTCCTACTACTGCTGCTCCTCCTACTACTACTACTGCTGCTCCTCCTCCTACTGCTGCTCCTCCTACTACTGCTGCTCCTCCTACTACTGCTGCTCCTCCTCCTACTGCTGCTCCTCCTACTACTACTACTGCTGCTCCTCCTACTACTGCTGCTCCTCCTACTACTGCTGCTCCTCCTACTACTGCTGCTCCTCCTACTACTACTACTGCTGCTCCTCCTACTACTACTACTGCTGCTCCTCCTACTACTGCTGCTCCTCCTCCTCCTCCTAGCTCCTCCTCCTACTGCTGCTCCTCCTCTTACTGCTGCTCCTCCTCTTACTGCTGCTCCTCCTACTACTGCTGCTCCTCCTCCTAGCTCCGCCTCTTACTGCTGCTCCTCCTCCTAGCTCCTCCTACTACTGCTGCTCCTCCTCCTAGCTCCTCCTACTACTGCTGCTCCTCGTCCTAGCTCCTCCTACTGCTGCTGCTCCTCCTGCTGTTGCTCCTCCTGTTGCTCCTCCTCCTCCTACTGCTGCTCCTCCTCCTCCTCCTGTTGCAGCTGCTGCTCCTCCTACTGCTCCTCCTCCTCCTGCTGCTGTTGCTCCTCCTCCTCCTACTCCTCCTCCTCCTGCTGCTGTTGCTCCTCCTCCTCCTGCTGCTTCTCCTCCTACTACTGCTGGTCCTCCTCTTGCTCCTGCTGCTCCTCCTCCCCCTCCTGCTGCTCCTTCTGCTGCTCCTCCTCCTGCTGCTCCTCCTCCCCCTCCTGCTGCTCCTTCTGCTGCTCATCCTCCTCCTGCTGCTCCTTCTGCTGCTGCTGCTTCTCCTGCTGCTCCTCCTCCTGCTGCTCCTCCTCCCCCTCCTGCAGCTCCTTCTGCTGCTCCTCCTCCTGCTTCTCCTCCTCCCCCTCCTGCTGCTCCTTCTGCTGCTCCTCCTCCTGCTGCTCCTCCTCCCCCTCCTGCTGCTCCTTCTGCTGCTCCTCCTCCTGCTGCTCATCCTCCTGCTGCTCCTTCTGCTGCTGCTGCTGCTCCTCCTCCCCCTCCTGCTGCTCCTTCTGCTGCTCATCCTCCTCCTGCTGCTCCTCTTCCTGCTGCTGCTGCTGCTCCTCCTCCTCCTGCTGCTCCTCCTGCTGCTCCTTATTGACCAATTTTCTAACTTTCTGTTGGTCAAATCAACATATCTGGAACACTGAGACAGCTGTGGTTATGATTTATACTTATACTGCATTCATCAGACCTGTACTGCACTTATACTTGTACTGCACTCATCAGACCGGTACTGCACTTATACTGCATTCATCAGACCTGTACTGCACTTATACTGCATTGATCAGACCTGTACTGCACTTATACTTGTACTGCACTCATCAGACCGGTACTGCACTTATACTGCATTCATCAGACCTGTACTGCACTTATACTGCATTCATCAGACCTGTACTGCACTTATACTTGTACTGCACTCATCAGACCTGTACTGCACTTATACTTGTACTACTTATACTGCACTCATCAGACCTGCACTGCACTTATACTTGTACTGCACTCATCAGACCTGTACTGCACTTATACTTGTACTACTTATACTGCACTCATCAGACCTGTACTACTCTTATACTTATACTGCACTCATCAGACCTGTACTGCTCTTATACTTATACTGCACTCATCAGACCTGTACTGCACTTATACTTGTACTGCACTCATCAGACCTGTACTGCACTTATACTTATACTGCACTCATCAGACCTGTACTGCTCTTATACTTGTACTACTTATACTGCACTCATCAGACCTGCACTGCACTTATACTTGTACTACTTATACTGCACTCATCAGACCTGCACTGCACTTATACTTGTACTACTTATACTGCACTCATCAGACCTGTACTGTACTTATACTTGTACTACTTATACTGCACTCATTAGACCTGGTACTGCACTCATCAGACCTGTACTGCACTTATACTTGTACTGCACTCATCAGACCTGTACTGCACTTATACTTGTACTACTTATACTGCACTCATCAGACCTGCACTGCACTTATACTTGTACTGCACTCATCAGACCTGTACTGCACTTATACTTGTACTACTTATACTGCACTCATCAGACCTGTACTACTCTTATACTTATACTTCACTCATCAGACCTGTACTGCTCTTATACTTATACTGCACTCATCAGACCTGTACTACTCTTATACTTATACTGCACTCATCAGACCTGTACTGCTCTTATACTTATACTGCACTCATCAGACCTGTACTGCACTTATACTTGTACTGCACTCATCAGACCTGTACTGCACTTATACTTATACTGCACTCATCAGACCTGTACTGCTCTTATACTTGTACTACTTATACTGCACTCATCAGACCTGCACTGCACTTATACTTGTACTACTTATACTGCACTCATCAGACCTGTACTGTACTTATACTTGTACTACTTATACTGCACTCATTAGACCTGGTACTGCACTCATCAGACCTGTACTGCACTTATACTTGTACTGCATTCATCAGACCTGTACTGCACTTATACTGCACTCATCAGACCTGTACTGCACTTATACTGCACTCATCAGACCTGTACTGCACTTATACTGCACTCATCAGACCTGTACTGCACTTATACTTGTACTACTTATACTGCACTCATCAGACCTGTACTGCTCTTATACTTATACTGCACTCATCAGACCTGTACTGCACTCATACTTGTACTGCACTCATCAGACCTGTACTGCACTTATACTTGTACTGCACTCATCAGACCTGTACTGCACTTATACTTGTACTACTTGTACTGCACTCATTGACACGCTCTCTGCACCGGACACGCCCTCTGCACCGGACACGCCCTCTGCACCGGACACGCCCTCTGCACCGGACACACCCTCTGCACCGGACACATCTGACCCTAAAATATAACACCCGGACAGTTGGAAAGGAGGCTCGTGAAAACTGTCTGAAAGTAGGCTAACGTTTATTAGCATAGCCGCACAATAATACGTAAACTAGCATTAGCATTAGCGGCTAACGACCTGAAACAAACAGCTCAGCCTCAGTCTGGAGTGACCTCTGTAAGTCCACTGGTCCCTCCTGACCACAGGGGTCTTTGGGGGCGTGACAGAAGAGAAAGAATCCTTTGTTTTCAGACTTTAGTTGGCAGGCCCACAGTGAACATGCAGCTTTCGTCCTCCAGATGGCAGTAGCAACGAGTGTGCCACACGATCACTCTCTCTACATGTAAAGTGCAGCGTGTGAGAGAGCGAGACACAGTTTCCACACAAATCACAACCCATTTTATGGCTTTATTGTCATTACCTATAGAACCACTATGAATTTAAAACCTAGATCTAATTTGACATGAACATAATACATTAAATTATGCGCGTTGACAGTTTTTTTCCGCAGTGTTGCCAAAGCGTCGAGTGCTACATCAACGAAACAAAGAGTGAGACGTGGGATTTGTTTCAGTAGTTTTAGTTCAAGTATAGAGTCGTTTTGGAAGATTCATTCATTCACTGTTGTTTTTGTTGTTGTTGTTGTTTTACACAAATTCATCTAAAAAATCATGAATTCACCAGGTCTTTCTTTTAAATTTGAAGGTTTGGGATTATGCTTTGGTCGTACTGATTCTTAATTCAACTCAAACTACTACATATAACATTTTTTTACACTTATAGGTGTTTGGTCCTGGTTTAGGCCCAGTTTGACTCTGATGAAGACTTCGTTTATTCCCATTTTACTCCTCATTTAGCCTTGGTTTTGTCAATGTTAAGTCCCAAATTTAGTCCTAGTTTAGCCCCAATTCCAAACGCAGGCTAGAGTTTGTGCAAGTCCGAACGCGCCCTTAGAAAATGAATTTAATCTCCCTTTTTAACAAATAAAAACCACCACAATCAAAATAAATATTAAAATCATTCACTGTCGCATCAGAATTAATGTTAAGATTCGTTTTCTCAATTGAACTACTGAAACAAATGCCACAACATTCTACATCAGATCATTCTAACGTGTAAAAAAAAAAAAAAACAATTACAGTAGGTCTTTAAAACTGTCCAAGTAGTAGTGTCTCTTTTCATCAACGTCCCATAACAACACTTAAATATTTGGCATTTCGGGCCCAAACGTGTTCATTTTTGGTCCGTTTTCGCTCCGTTTTTGGTCAATTCGCCGTCTTTTCCTTTCGTTTTCGATGGGTTTCCGCCACATGGCCGGTCACAGCGTCTCGTACATGCGTAGGGTGCGCTCCAGCTGCTGCGTGACCCTCTGGTAGAAGGCGATCTGTTCCCGGAGGTAGGCCTGCATCATCTCCTTGAAGTCCACCTCGCGCCGCTGGTGGAAGTGGGTCATCTCGGCTTGCAGGGCGAAGCCCACCGTCCGGCAGCGCTTCCGGATGCCGTCCGCCTCCTTCTGGTCCATCTTGCCCTCGTCGCTCATCCGCTGCGACTCCTTGACCTTCGCGAACGCACCTGGGGGCGGGACAGAAAAGCGGCGTTACGGGTCGGCGACAAAAAAAGGTTCACGGTTCTTGTTGAACGTACTCGAAATCGGTGCCGTTTTGAAAGGATGAAAAGGCAAAACACGACATGATCAAGGCAAATTTAGGTTCCTAGTTGACCATAGAGATTCTCGCTACGCTAAAGTCGAGCCCTGCCGACGGCAAAAGCGCTCAAACCTTTCAGTGTCTCTACGATCTGACCGTGGATCTGGCCCAAACTGCACCCGCGGCACTATTTGTACAGAAAAGTACAAAGAAACTCCCTGAATCTTCAGCATAACTCACTGAACGCCTTCTGGTTTTATTTATTTACCTCTGTTTAACCCAGTGACAACCAAAAAATACAATCAAAACCTCTTTTTCAAGCGTGGCCCGTACAAATGCTAATCTAAATCTAAAATAATAAGTTGACCAATACAAATTTTGGTTGACTAGAACAACGTCCAAACTTCCAGGAGCCAAACGTCCGCTGTCATAACCTAAATAAGAACCATTCTGATGTTGTACAGACCTAATCTTAATGTTCCAATGTGAAAACTCGTCAAAACTGCGTCAAAAGCCACATTTTAAACAATTAACTTCATTGTCATGTTGTCTGTGGCGCTCTGCTCCATATGATTCCGGCCTTCTGAGATAAATGTTAGCGCTGAACGCTACAGCAACAGAAGACTAATAAAAGAACACTCCTCAACAAGTAAGATAGAGGGTTCAATTTAGTTTGTCTATTCTCTGAACTGCAGAATAACTCATGTTCATATGTCGACCAAACAGCAATGAAAACGACATTTCACCACAAAAGAAAGCTGAACATTCATAAAATAATCCAGATAAGGCTGTAACTAATGAATATTTCAGCATTTAACAAATCAGCAGATATTTTTTCCATTACATTAATTCATTTTCATGTTCATTTTAATTATTTATTGACTTGTAAAATGTTTTAAAATAAATCTTTAACTAGAGAAATGGGTAAAAAGGAGTAAATATGGACGGAAATCACAAATATCCAATGCTTTTTTGTCATTTTGATTGATTAATTCCACTGCCTTAAGAGTCTGTAAAGTCCAGATAATGATTAACGATGATTAAAATAGTCCAAGAGTCGATTTGTCATGATTGTTTCAGCCATAAATCTGGGCTCATAGGAACATTGGATTGTACGACCGTTGGGTGGAAAAAAGTCGGAATAATAGAGCTTGTCACTTGAAATGTCGGACGTTTTACTATAAACTGACAGTGGGAAATACTCCTCTTCAGCAAATTGTGGAGACTAAACAGCTGCGAGTTGTAAATGCCAACGTTTTAGCAGGAAAACCATAAACTGCGCTAAACGTGATGCGATAAAAGCCGTAACTCGAACAGGTTTTATTGCGCCGCTTGGACTCGGAGCGTAATTTGTCGTAAATTTTCGAAGGGCAATAATCCAACGGTTTCTCGCCGTGAAGAAGCCGATGTGGACTCGCAGCTCAAACGACACAATCCCCTTTTTGTTAAAAACTCCACCTCACGCCAACGGAGTCCAACTGGACGGACCGGTCTGACGCCGCTCGAAACCCGGCGACGCAGAAGGAAGTGAGTGGATACTGGAGTTCAACAGCACAAAAGTACAACCAAACTACACAAGGGAATGAGTAAAAGTACAAGTACAAGAGGAAGGGAAGTAGGAGCGATGATAAAGCTTTATGAGATGTTAGTTCAAGCATGAGTCCAAGTCCAAGTCTTTGGGTCACTCTCTTTCGAATACGGGGAGGGAAAAGTTGATTTGGTTTTGGGTATTTTTGTTGGCGCTTTATTTGGCACAAGTCTTTAGTCTCAAGTCCAAGTCAAGCCTTTTTTTTTATCAAGTCCAGGTAAAGTATTTGGTCTCAAGTCTTTGGTCTCAAGTCTTTAGTCTCAAGTCTTTAGTCTCAAGTCTTTAGTCTCAAGTCTTTGGACTCAAGTCTTTGGACTCAAGTCTTTGGTCTCAAGTCTTTAGTCTCAAGTCTTTAGTCTCAAGTCTTTAGTCTCAAGTCTTTAGTCTCAAGTCTTTAGTCTCAAGTCTTTAGTCTCAAGTCTTTGGACTCAAGTCTTTGGTCTCAAGTCTTTAGACTCAAGTCTTTAGTCTCAAGTCTTTAGTCTCAAGTCTTTAGTCTCAAGTATTTAGTCTTAAGTCTTTAGTCTCAAGTATTTAGTCTTAAGTCTTTAGTCTCAAGTCTTTAGTCTCAAGTCTTTGGTCTCAAGTCCAAGTCAAGTCTTTTTTATCAAGTCCATGTCCGTCTCAGGTCTCAGGTTCGAAGCCCAAGTCCAGTCTGAAGTCTTTTTTAATCAGGTCCAAGTCCAAGTCTTTGATCTCAAGTCAAACTCCACAAACTAAATCATTCTTTGATGCCCCAGTGCCTGATGCAGATGCGTATACATTCCTCGCCTCTACACTCCGTCAGTCGCAGGGTGTAACCGTGGAAACCGCCAGTTTAAGCGGCGCGGCCTGAACATGCACCATCTCGCTCCTCGTTCCTCGACTGTCGGAGGAGTTGGCAGGAGCCTGGGAAAAACTTTAAAGCACTTAGGAAATGTAGGTCAGCGCCGCACGCCGATCGCCGCTCTGCTCCGTTTTACACGCGAGACGAGTCCAGAAGAGTTTGCATCGCCAAATCGCCGCTGTGTTCCCAAAAATATGTGATTGTAAAAAAGAAAGAAAGATGGGGCCGAAGCAGCATTTGTTTTCATCAGCTGCTGTCAGGTTTAGATGCTCATAGAGGGAATCATTATAACCTGGCATACCGTAACCCTATAACCTACCGTAACCATATAACCTACCGTAACCCTATAACCTAGCATACCGTAACCCTATAACCTACCGCAACCCTATAGCCTAGCATACCGTAACCCTATAACCTACCGTAGCCCTATAACCTAGCATACCGTAACCCTATAACCTACCGTAAACCTATAACCTACCGTAACCCTAAAACCTACCGTAACCCTATAACCTAGCATACCGTAACCCTATAACCTACCGCCTACCGTAACCCTATAACCTAGCATACCGTAACCCTATAACCTACCGCCTACCGTAACCCTATAACCTAGCATAACGTAACCCTATAACCAAGCATACCGTAACCCTATAACCTAGCATACCGTAACCCTATAACCAAGCATACCGTAACCCTATAACCTAGCATTCGTAACGCTAAAACCTAGCATACCCGAACCCTATAACCTAGCATACCGTAACCCTATAATCTAGCATACCGTAACCCTATAACCTAGCATACGTAACCCTATAACCTAGCATAACATAACCCTCTATAACCTAGCATACCCGAACCCCATAACCTACCGTAACCCTATAACCTAGCATACCCGAACCCTATAACCTAGCATACCCAAACCCTATAACCTAGCATACCGTAACCCTATAACCTAGCATAATGTAACCCTATAACCTAGCATACCGTAACCCTCTATAACCTAGCATAATGTAACCCTATAACCTAGCATACCGTAACCCTATAACCTAGCATAATGTAACCCTATAACCTAGCATACCGTAACCCTATAACCTAGCATAATGTAACCCTATAACCTAGCATACCGTAACCCTATAACCTAGCATAATGTAACCCTATAACCTAGCATACCGTAACCCTATAACCTAGCATAATGTAACCCTATAACCTAGCATAATGTAACCCTATAACCTAGCATACCGTAACCCTATAACCTAGCATAATGTAACCCTATAACCTAGCATACCGTAACCCTATAACCTAGCATAATGTAACCCTATAACCTAGCATAATGTAACCCTATAACCTAGCATACCGTAACCCTATAACCTAGCATAATGTAACCCTATAACCTAGCATACCGTAACCCTATAACCTAGCATAATGTAACCCTATAACCTAGCATACCGTAACACTCTCTTTATGTATATAGTTGCACTTATCACTTTAGTCAACGCTTTAATGTCGACCCGGCGTTTTCCACCAACAAACACAAATATCAAAAGCATCACAGGTCAAAGAATGTTCCAAAGTACAGCATTAAACTCATTTATCTCCATGGAATGTATAAGAGTGGAAAACTTGAAGCATTTTATTCACTGTTACTAAGAGTTGTTGCATATTTTTACTTTTACTTCCATTTCCGTACATACTGAAAGGTGCTGTGTATAACCCAGGCCATGTTACAAGTCTGATCTGTGGAGAGGCGAGCCCGCTCACAGCACGAATGCATGTTTCAAAGTGTTTAAAAGGTGTTTTTGAGCTATAAAAAACATACATAATCAAACAAAACAATGACACTTTGACTAGTAACGACTTAAAATCACACAGTTTAACAGGTTTAGTTACTATTTAACCTTGCTCATGCTTAATAAACTGTTTGTTCATCATTAATTAAGTCTTTGCTCATGCTTTTTTAACTTCTTGCTAAATCTTCCATATTCCAGGCTCAATTTTAGTCGTTGTTTAAGACTTTGTTGTTGTTTTTGTCGTTTTTTCGTGGTTTATTTCCTTCCTTCGTCACGGCAAATACAGTTCAACGTGAATAAACATGTGAAAAAGTCAAACGAGCCTTAAGGGAAAGAATGCGGTGGCGCTCGGAGACTGAACCCAGGCATTTCCCACGCAGCCTTGAGGGTCAAAGGCCACTAACATCTCCTCCACGTTCTGCCTTTAACTGGCATCAGGTCTGTAGTCAGGGCGTGCCAAAGCGTTCCAGATGTACGTCCGTATTCAATGTACTGATGATGACATGATTCTGCGTCGATAATCGAGCTTCCAACGTCGATATTCCCCCCAGACTTTAGGGGGCAGCGCAGCGTCTGTCGAGTGCGTGGAAGTGATCTAACTGTACGTTTGACGGCGTTTTAATAAGTACGGTTTTAAAAGAAGAGTTTCAAACCAAAGCTAAAGAACAAACTGACACGGATCGTTCATTTTGAAGTTTGACACGAAACAAAGACGTTCTTTTATTTTATTTTTCAAAATTGCAGCTTGTTCAAAAAGGTAAAAAAACAAAACAAAAGAAGGGTGAACTTTATTTTTCCGTTGTGACACTTAAACTATCTCCATATAAAAAGTTCCACTTCCATCGAACGGTTTATTCTCTCCTAAAAACATTTTTTTTTAAATCTGGGCTTCAACAAATGTTTTGGGTTTTTTTTCTTGTAAAAATGTATTGTTTTTAAATGTGCGATTCATGGATGTCAAGACAATCAGGTTAAATTGATAATCGTGATTATTCAGGTCTCAAAATAATCGTAAGAACTACAAACTAATAATTGTGACAGATTTAGATGCAAAATTTAGTCTTTTTAGTTCAATTTATCATCCAAAAAATACACACAAAAATGAAAATAACTTTATTTTATCTGACTGTTTATGTCACACTTAACTTTATTACGTCTTTCAGAAAGTTCAGATTGGTAAAGTTAGTCACAAACTTTAGGAACAGTTACATGAAACCACGGTAACGAAAGAAAAAGGAAGATTTCCCCGTCTCAATAATTGTGAATAATTGTTAAATCTTGTTTTTTTTCTAACGTTTGATATCATGACTTCGAAAAATTACATCTTTATTCATGCTTTTTTATTACGGCTCATTTATGTTGAGAATGACATCTTTATTCATGCTTTATTACGGCTCATTTATGTTGAGAATGACATCTTTATTCATGCTTTATTACGGCTCATTTATGTTGAGAATGACATCTTTATTCATGCTTTATTACGGCTCATTTATGTTGAGAATGACATCTTTATTCATGCTTTTTTATTACGGCTCATTTATGTTGAGAATGACATCTTTATTCATGCTTTATTACGGCTCATTTATGTTGAGAATGACATCTTTATTCATGCTTTATTACGGCTCATTTATGTTGAGAATGACATCGTTATTCATGCTTTTTTATTACGGCTCATTTATGTTGAGAATGACATCTTTATTCATGCTTTTTTTATTACGGCTCATTTATGTTGAGAATGACATCTTTATTCATGCTTTTTACGGCTCATTTATGTTGAGAATGACATCTTTATTCATGCTTTATTACGGCTCATTTATGTTGAGAATGACATCTTTATTCATGCTTTATTACGGCTCATTTATGTTGAGAATGACATCGTTATTCATGCTTTATTACGGCTCATTTATGTTGAGAATGACATCTTTATTCATGCTTTATTACGGCTCATTTATGTTGAGAATGACATCTTTATTTATGCTTTATTACGGCTCATTTATGTTGAGAATGACATCTTTATTCATGCTTTTTTATTACGGCTCATTTATGTTGAGAATGACATCTTTATTCATGCTTTATTACGGCTCATTTATGTTGAGAATGACATCTTTATTCATGCTTTATTACGGCTCATTTATGTTGAGAATGACATCGTTATTCATGCTTTATTACGGCTCATTTATGTTGAGAATGACATCTTTATTCATGCTTTATTACGGCTCATTTATGTTGAGAATGACATCTTTATTCATGCTTTTTTATTACGGCTCATTTATGTTGAGAATGACATCTTTATTCATGCTTTATTACGGCTCATTTATGTTGAGAATGACATCTTTATTTATGCTTTATTACGGCTCATTTATGTTGAGAATGACATCTTTATTCATGCTTTTTTATTACGGCTCATTTATGTTGAGAATGACATCTTTATTCATGCTTTATTACGGCTCATTTATGTTGAGAATGACATCTTTATTCATGCTTTATTACGGCTCATTTATGTTGAGAATGACATCTTTATTCATGCTTTATTACGGCTCATTTATGTTGAGAATGACATCGTTATTCATGCTTTATTACGGCTCATTTATGTTGAGAATGACATTTTTATTCATGCTTTATTACGGCTCATTTAAGTGTAATTGTTATAAAGTGTTAACCGTCCATCAGGTCTATAATCGCAGTATTGTTACTTTTTAAAAACATACTCTAAATACACAATTACAATATTCAAAAGGTAAAAAAAGCTTGAAAACCTCAACGTAAACCGTGTATTCTTTTAAAACACGAGTGAGGCGAGTTCTCCTGGTCCGCAGCTCGTTAAAGCGTCCGTCTTCGTCAAAGAGGAGTCAATAAACCAGAGTCTCTTGAGCCGGAGCCAGTTTGTGTAAATAAAACGACAACGACGAACTTTAGAGCAAAACGTTTAAGGAGAAAAAACTCAAGCGGTTTTACAAATCAGTAAAAACATTTTGAGCTCATTAAATATAAATAAAGTCACAAAAAAAAGGGAGAGGTGTGGATTTATTGTCAAAAATGAAGTACTTAAATGTGTTTTTGATTACGACGTTTATAATAATAATCTAAATCACCATCATAAATCTGGTTCTTGGATTTGTTTAAGAGTTTGGAACATTTGTAGTTGTCTGTGCTTTACAGCGGATACTTTTTACTTTTACTCCATTACTTTTGAGAGCAGGAATCTGTACTTTCTCCTGAACTGGACCGAAAAGTAGAAAGTACTTTTTCTACAGTTTCAAGTGTTATTTTAAGCACATTCATAGTGATATTCAGGTTCAAACAAAGTAAAAAATATAAATACACCGTACTTTTCAGACTTTAAGCCGCTAATTTTTCCCGCACTTTGAACCCTGCGGTCATTATAACGATGCGTCTACTTTATAGATTTTTACTGGTAAATAACCACCAGGGGGCACTCTAGAAGGAAGCGCAAGCATTTGACTGGCGTAGCCCAAAAAGTACAGTAGATAAAATTCACTAGAAAATAAGTGTTGAATTGCAACTTTTGACCAGAAACCAACACATGTAACGTCAAATACTTTTACATTTTGCTCAATAAGTCGATGATTTAATATCTTTTTGTGCCATTTTATCCCTACTTTTATTGATATAACTTAATTGTACAATACTCTTTCCACTACTGGAGCATAAATAAACGTTAAACTGAAATATTCACAATCAAAGCGCCAGAAATCGTCCTTAGATCAAACCGTTAAAAGAGTCGGATCAGTGGCGGCTGCTTTAACTCACTAAAGCCATAAACGGGGACATTTCTGAGCGGCGCACAAACGGGGACATTTCTGAGCGGCGCACAAACGGGGACATTTCTGAGCGGCGCACAAACGGGGACATTTCTGAGCGGCGCACAAACGGGGACATTTCTGAGCGGCGCACAAACGGGCCTTGTCACCGCGGACACTGGCGCTGACGTCGGTGTCGAGCGCTGAACGTGACGGTGGAAAACAGACGAGTGCATTTATCATCGTCTGAAGCGATTCATCCACCGATCGGGACAAGAGTCGATTAGAAAAAGTCATTGTACCGTATTTTCCGCACTATAAGGCGCACTTAAAAGCCTTTCATTTTCTCAAAAAACGACAGTGCGCTTTATAATCCAGTGCGTCTTATATATGGATTAATTCTAGTTGAGCGTAATGCGCCTTATATATGAAACATGATCGAAAATAGACCATTCATTGACAGTGTGCCTGATAATCCAGTGTGCCTTATAGTGCGGAAAATACGGTAGTTGTATTTTGTTACTTGTTATCTGGACTAAAAAGACCCTAAACAGGTACGAAAAGACCATTTTACAACAAAAACAGTGGCATTATTACAGGTGAATAACAAAAAATATCACATTTAAATATATTAATATGAAACTTCTGCTGTTGTTTATTCACATAAATGTAAGAAAAAAAATGTATCACAAGTTTTTCACCAGTTTTTCACATGTTTTGTATAAAAATAAGGCATTTCATGTGTAAAAACGGCATAAGACGCATATATTTGTGAGATTTAAATTTGAAAAATGAACATAGCCAGGTTAAAATGTCTTGCTTCATTTTGTTGACATGTCAGAGGGGACAAGGTCCCATTTAGTCCAGTGTCTGTCAAATTAAGTGTTTTATTCAAATTGTAATTATCTTTTACCATTTTGATTACATTTTAACAACGTTTTTTTTTTGTTAATATGACACAGGTAATCTGAAGTCAAATGTAACACAAAGAATGAGCCAAACAAAGTGTTGTAAGTAAAACAGAAAGTGTCCTTTAAACAGAAAGTGTCCTTTAAAATGACAAAAACGGCAGATAAATAACTCGGGGAAATCTCTAAAGAGAAAACCAGACGTGGAATAAACTCAGACACAGGGAGTGATGTAGACTCAGAGGTCAAACACAAGGTCAAAAGATCAGATATAAATGCAGGACTTGAGTGTTTCTCAAACAACACAACACAACAACCACAACAACAACAACCACCACAACAAACACAAACACAACAAACACCACCACAACAACAAACACCACAACAACAACAAACACAACAAACACCACCACAACAACAAACACCACAACAACAACCACAACAAACACCACAACAACAACAACCACCACCACAACAACAACAACAAACACAACAAACACCACCACAACAACAAACACCACAACAACAACCACAACAAACACCACCACAACAACAAACACCACAACAACAACAACCACAACAAACACCACAACAACAACAACCACCACAACAACAACAAACACAACAAACACCACCACAACAACAAACACCACAACAACAACCACAACAAACACCACAACAACAACCACCACAACAACAACAACAATAAACACAACAAACACCACCACAACAACAAACACCACAACAACAACAACCACAACAAACACCACAACAACAACCACAACAACAACAACTACCACAACAAACACGACAACAACAACAAACACCAACACCACAACAACAACCACCACAACAACAACAAACACCACAACAACAAACACCACAACAACGACAACCACAACAACAACAACAACAACCACCACCACAACAACAACCACCACAACAACAACAACCACCACCACCACAACAACAACAACCACCACCACAACAACACCAACAACAACAACAACAACCACCACAACAACAACAACCAAAACAACAACCACCACACAACAACAACAACAACAACAACAACAACCACAACAACAACAACAACAACTACAACTGCAACAACAACCACCACAACAACAACCACAACAAGCACAAAATAAGCACAAACACCGGTGCAGTGAGAAGCGGTGTAGTTGTCAGCACATTTTCACACACGGTCTTTCCTGCTCTGTCCTCAAAAGCCTCCGGCAAAAAGACACAAACACAAGACGATCCGCCGCTGAGTGAAGCAACAGCGCCAGCGTTTACGGTTTGTTGGCCCTTTGAAGAGCGCAACGCCGCGTCTCGCCGCCGTGACCGCGTTGCACAATCACCGACTCCCGCGTTACTTCAGCGACGAGGAATGTCCAAAAACAAGACGATGATATTCAACCCGGGAAGAAGTCGAGCGAGTGTGAGGGGATCGAGTTTATTGAGCTAAAAGTACAAAGTGTGGCACGTGACGTTCTTACTTTTTAGTCAAGTTTGGTTTTTGCCCCTACATTTGCAGGTTAAAAGACGCGTGCGAAACATCGAAAACAACAACGTAAAAACAAACAATGGACGGTACGGAACTCAAAGTAACGTGGAAGAGTAAGCAAGCTCAAAAGTGCTTTAAAAAGTGCTTTAAAAAGTGCTTTAAAGGTGCTTTAAAAAGTGCTTTAAAAAGTGCTTTAAAAGGTGCTGGATCGTAATAGTTAATGTGCATTGATTACGCTTGTGACGATGAAATTCAAAAACAAATCGATTCTAAAACTACGCTGATACTTGTAGATATTTGAGCAGGTGTCGATACTAAAAAAATATGAATTACAGAACAAAATGTGACGTTTCCTGAACAGTTTTAGGATGAGAATGAGCTTTATTTGTCTCCAGTAGATTAGACTACTGTAACGGCCTGCTCACTGGCCTCTCCAAACGAGCTGTAAAACAGCTGCAGTTCATCCAGAACGCTGCTGCTCGGGTCCTGACTAGAACCAGGAAGTATGATCACATTAGTCCTGTTCTCAGGTCTCTGCACTGGCTCCTGTGGCTCAGAGAATAGACTTTAAAGCAGCTCTGCTTGTGTACAAGTCTCTCCATGGCCTAGCACCAAAGTACATCTTGGATATGTTAGTGCCATATGAACCATCTCGGACTCTGAGGACCTCAGGGACCGGCCTCCTGCTGGTGCCCAGAGTCAGGACTAAACATGGGGAATCTGCGTTTCAGTTTTATGCAGCTAAAATCTGGAACAGTCTTCCTGAAGATGTGAGACAGGCTTCTACTCTGACAATGTTCAAATCTAAGCTAAAAACAGTTTTGTTTAGCTGCGCATATGACTGAAAGGATTTTTTTTTTGCACTCTTCTCTTTTGTTTGTGATTTTATTAGTTTAGAAAATCAGTTGGAATTTAGTTAATTTTATTGTATTTCTGTTTCTGTAATTTCTTTGTGATTTGAATGCATTTTTCCTGCTGTGAAGCACTTTGAATTGCCTTGTGTATGAAATGTGCTCTACAAATAAACTTGCCTTGCCTTTATTCATCATTTTAATACTACGGACTTGGGCCTCAGAACTCCCGCCGAGGACAAAGTGAATGGATACTTTTAGAACGCACTTTTAACAGCAGGAAAGGGAAAAAAAAGAGAAATGACACAAATCACACTGACAATAAAAGACTGGACTGACCTTGTGACAAACATTAGACAAATGGTAAAAATTACATTTGTCCGACGTTTGAAATGGACAAATTTGCGGTTTTGTTTTGTGATTCTCCGTCATTTTCTTTTTTCATTTGGCTTTTGCGCGCCATTCTGTGTTTTATGTTTAATATTCCTTCAATAAAACTAAGATATTGAGCTTAATCAGAACTAGTACGACCGCAATGTTTAATAATGAAGGAAGTATTTGTGTTGAAAATGCCAGTCTTTCGTAACAAAGGAAATTCACGTGGGAAATTCACGATTCACAAGGAAACGCTGACTGTTGTTGTTTCTGTTGTTTGTTGTTTGCTCGCAACTGTCCCGTGTTCTGGGACCGTCCCGTCGCTCAGAAATATCAGACTGAGATCGATAAAGCGCAACAGAGTGTGTTTGACGTCGCCATCGCACTCAGAACAATGTATTCGGGCCTCAGAACTCCTGCCATGGACACAATAGATGGATACTTCTGGAATGTTCTTCCGGTTGCAGGGAAAAAAGCTCAAATAACTAAATTGACTAAATTTGTTGGACCAAATGGGACAATTACGCCAAAGTTTAGATCTACTTTGTTTGTTTGTTTAATGTCTCTCTGAGTCTCGTTCTGTGTGATGATTTTGCAATAAAAAATAGGGTAAAAAACAGACAAACAACACCAAAAACAAAGAAAGTGTCTAAAGCCTTGACCCAAAAAAGAGCATTTTAAAGCGCCCCCTACAGGTCAGACGACTCATTGAACTAAAATGCAGTTAAGATAAATGTATTTAGAATTTGCTAAAAAAAATTAAAAAATAAAAAAGCTCATTTTTTAGGTTCATAATTTCACTTCCTGTTTGTAATCGATTACAGCACACTTTACCCAGCAGACACTGGCCCAAAACTCAACTGATGTCACTTTTGTTTTTAATTTGACAAATAAAAATATATGACTTTATTTCGTTGAATTAATGTTTAGAATCAAAAAGGTTGTTTCTTTGCCTTCTTTGACTGGAATGAGTGTCCCTGGTGTGATGTCACTTCCTGTCATTTTCTACAGATTTTTCAAAGTTTTGTCCACAAATACCTGCTCGATTAGTTAACATTTATAATTAATAATATAATCATAATAAAATAACAGGTATAAATAAACCAGATAAAGTCAAAATTTAACAGCAGGGACACAACTTTATGCATAGTTCACACAACCTTTTTGACGCTCTAAACATTAATTCAACTAAATAAAGTCGCTCTCATATATTTGTATTTGTCAAATGAAACAAATTGTGACATTAGATGAGTTTTAGCCCAGTGTTTGCTGGGTAATTCCCAAGTGTGATATCATCAACTGCAAACAGGAAGTGAAAAAATTGCGATTCATTTTTAAGCTAAATTGAAAATACATAAATCTTAAATGCATTTTAGTCTAATGAGTCGTTCGACCTGTAGGGGGCACTTTAAATCCGATCTATAACAACATGTTTTCAAATATTCTTTCTAGTAGCGCAAAAATACGAAAAAACAGGCAAACGGTTAAACGCAGCGAGCGCCTAAAGCTTCTAGAGGAACACATCTGGACGTGGTTTGGGCTGATCCGCCTTTTCATCCAATAAGCTCCTTCACTTCAGATAAGTATCGCTTTGTTTTCAGAGACTCTTCGTCACAGGTTTAAAAAAATAAGACAACGCTCCTTAACCGCATACGTAGTAGCATTTAGCGTATTAGCGTCGCTTGCTGATGTCACTGCGGGCGTTTTCTTCGTTTGTGATGGCGGTTTATGACTCGACGTGTTTTTATTATTGCCGAACAGATGTAGAAGTCCGGGGCCAGGTTTTTGTCCTCCAAGCGTGCGCTCAATCAAGAGCTCCAAAGATGTTTCTCTGAACGTGATGCTAAAGTGCAACTCCGCGAGCGCTAAACGAAGACGAGGTAAATGCTAACGCTAACGTCAACTAAATGCTGTCATGAGTACAAGTAAAAATAATCGAAACATCACGATAATTCATGTATCGTTGCGTGGCTCGATAAATGACAGAATGAGAATGTTCTTAGGACCTTTTTTTGTTTTGTTTTGTTTTTTAGGGCTTTTTTTTGTTTTTTGTTTCTAGGGCTCAGTATTTCTGGTTCATAAGTTTTTGTGGTATTTGCTCATCTTAAATAACAGCGCACTTTAAGTAATATTGTGTTTATTATTAAAACTTTACTAGGATTTTTAAGATAAAGGGCTTGAAATATCAGTGGCATAAAATGGTCTTTAATACTGTCATTTATTGTGATGTTTTAAGGAATACTACTTCGTACTTTAACATATATATATACTGGAAATACTATATTAGAGGGAATTCACACATATTTACACTTGATTTGGGTAGATTTTTAATAGAGTTCTAATAAATACATGTAATAAGAATGCAATAAAAGTCTGCATTTCCTACGTAATTAATGAGGACTGAAAAGACCTGAAAGTTTGTCATTTTAATGAGATAAATTTTACAGCCCAATCTTATGTTATATAATGAGAATATTATAAATTTATGTCACAATAATAACATTTCAAACCTATTTCGATATCAAAGAATGGGCTCGATATTCGATACCGATTTAGACACCACAATAATAGAAATATAAATGCTCTTTTCAGTCATTTAATTATTTTCGACACAAAATAAAGTACTTTCTTCATGTTCTTCACCTCAATGTAGTTTAAACTGTTGAGAAAAAGTCCCATTTTGTCTTGTTTATGTGTTTGTTTTGTACGGAAACTCGTCCAAATAAGACTAAATAAAATAGTTGAAATTTAATTGAAATCCCAATTAACAAATCGCAAAAACTGCAATTGTTTTTTGTTTGGCTTTTGAACAGAACTTTGAACAGAATCCAACTATTTAAACAAAAATGGCAAATCTAATCCCAATCGCAAAACTCCCTGTCCACTCCAGTCAAAACAAACATCATTTATCCAAATTAAGCATGAAATAGTCATCTCACAATCACAATGACCATAAAACATGTGCTGGCTCCTGATAACACAATAAACTGAATGGGAAACATGCCACTTGCTCCTGTTTGACTTTCCAGCCCTTTGGGCGCGCTCCCATATCTGCACTGGGAAAATAAGATAAGAAGCTAAAAAGTACTTAAACAAGAAGAAATAAGCAGTATTTCTCTTGATTTGGGTATGTTTTGACTGCCTTAAAGTAAGATTGCCAAAGGAACAAGCAAAATATAATTAGTTTCACTTAAAATAAGAAAAAGACTTTTTTTTAACTAAACAAGAAATAAAATGCTACTACACTACTTCATATATTGACAAATCTTATTTCAAGAAAGTTAAAATGTCTTATTTAGTATCATTATTGACATGCAAAAGGTTGAGTCCAAAAGTGAAATAAAATCCCTTTTGGAATCAACCTGAAAATGGAGAAATTTGGCAGACACTGGACAAATTGGGACTTTAATGTGGCGTTTTCAGAACAGATTTGTGATTTTAATTGTAGATTCTGAAACTTGAAAAATTAACTACTAAACTGACAAAATTCATGTTTTTTTAAAATAATTTTAGCAAAAGCAAAATGTTTTAAGCTCGTTCCGTTGGCAGGTCTTGTTTTGAGACGGTCAAATCCTCAGATTAAGATGAATATCACTTAATTCACGCTCTTTTTCACACATTACCTCAAGGTTTTCATCACTTGCTATAGTTACATTTGTTTTACCTCCTTTTTTCACCAGCACAAAACACGGTGAACTTGCCTTTTGGTGCACGCAGATCTGTGGCATTGTGCTTTGTTGCGACCATTTTGCAATTAAATAAAGATAAACCATTAAATTATGACAAGAATGGCACGTTTGCAGAGCTCAGAACAGAACGATTAGCAGGTTTTATACATAATTAAACAGGACATGTCGTCGTTTGTCGATGTAAACAGCTAAATTTACCTTCGCTATTTGACAACTGCGGCCATTCGACTCGTGATTTAAATCCTATCGTGATAAATCTTAAACAATAACAGCATCACGCAGTAAACGTGGCTCGGGCCTAAATGCAAACAGACCTCAGCGATGCCTGGAATTTTTATGAAAGTGAAGCGCACATAAAATGCCATCTGCCGAAGCGAACTCGGGCATTCTTTCTCAACAATGCAGCGCAGTTCGTTTCCGTTAATTGCGGCGTCGGCAACGTAAACAACGCCGTCAAATCTGTATCCGAGACGTTTTACCGTGAGAAAAAAGGAGGTCGATCTTACAAGAGGCAAGTTTGTATCGCGTTATCGTCGACGGCGTTGTTGAATTTGGCAAAAAGAGCGACAAAAAACACAAAAAATCACGTGAAATCACAAAATTGGGCGCCATGAAAACAGATTTGACTAAACATTTTGCCCATTCGTCCCCAGTTTGATCATCTTTTTTCAAGTTTATAATTGTACTTCCTGGTTGGACGCGAGCAGCAAATATGACACAGGTAGAGGTGATTCCACAGCTGTTACTTAGCAACCAGACTGTAAACAAGACGAAGCCGACTCTGGACTGCGACTGACTGAGAGACATTTGGTAAAGGCATTTCCCGGTCGTCTCGTCTGGGCTGATGCACTCTCCATGTGTTTGTCCGGAAAAGAAAAGAGAGGAAAAGAGAGGAAAAGAGAGAACGCGAAGGCCGTTAGTGTAACTCGACTCTTGACTCTGCTCTGGTTGAGTTTGTCTCATACAAGGGCAAAGACAAAGACAACACTGCACTTTAATGACGACGTTTAGGCCAAAAAAACACACAAAAAACACATTTATACAGAAAAAGTATGACGTCGTTGCACATTCTTTTAGGTTTATCTTTTGTTATGTTTGGAGAAGACGTTCAGACCGTTCATCAGATTTTGATCATAATTGCAATAAAAGCAGTTACAAATACGTGGATATATTTATTATCGTTTTGGAGTTTATGAGTGAGGTTCAGGTCGCAGCCTCACAAAACAAACAAACCACAAGACAACCGCAACTCGAATTACCCAGAAGCCCCATCTACGCTCAGGAGTGGAGAGTAACTCATTACAAAGGCCCCTGTTATTGTAATTGAGTGAATTTGTGAGTATATTGAAAACACGTACCGTATTTTCCGGACCATAAGTAGCTTTTTTCATAGTTTTGGCTTATATGTGATATTATTAGTTATTTTCACACTGACAACCACAAGAGGGCGCTCTAGGCTCTAAGCGATGCAGAAGAAGAATCTGCACTTCCTCTACCTCTGGAGTTTGTGGAGTTGTTTAGAAGTGACACAGAGGAAGAAGAATTCAGTGGATTTAGTGATTTGGGGTAAAACTGATGCTTTGGTAAACTTGTTAGCATGTTCTTTATGCTATAGTTATCTGAAGAACTGTTCATATGTTACGTTAACATACCAGACACCTGAATAAGTACAATTATCAATTAACCGGATAATCTTAGCGTCGCTTTCCATGGAGACCAGCAGGCGAAGGATACAGGTTTTTATACATTTTAGTCTGTTTCAGAGACAAATGTGACGTGTGTTCCTATTGTTCATCTGTTTTTTTTCTAAAACTGTTTACTTGACTTTCTCCCGTTAGATGTCAAGCACACACTAAACATTGAGCAGAATTGTAGACTTTGACATTTGTTATTAGACTCTAGCATCTCTTTCACATTTCAGTTGCGATTTGAGCTCTTACAGGAGAAAACGCCGTCGCTCACCGTCGCAAACCTCGTTTTTTGCCCCTCGCTGAAAAAAGATGACGTTTTGCCGTCTCTTTTATCCTTCGCCATCGGTATTTTTCTTTTCAGGTGTTTTAGTTCTAATTCAAATGTTTGACTTGCTACATAAATGCATCTTCTCATTGCGTCCTTCTGATTTAAAGGTGTCAAACTGTGATTTTCGGCTTAAAACATCGCATTCGGTCCATCGACACTTTCAGACGACAGATTCGAGTCAGGTGTCATTTTTCCAGCTCCGTTTCACTCTTTTGTGTTTCGGTTGGAGAGCTCGTCGTCCCAGATTAGAGACTGACTGCGGTCGCCTGGACAAACAACAATAAGCCTGTCACAAAGCGGTTTCCACGCCAACAAATCCAAACAATCATACTCAATAACGGCCGCAAAAGAATCGATGTCGCAGTGTTGGCTAACGCGATAATCGACGATCAACGAACTACGTCGCAATAGCACCAAAGTCCTCCGTCTGACACAAATGTACTGTTTTTATTTATTTATGTATGTATTATTAAACTTAACACATACAGAAAAAAGAACAAAACCAGAGAGAAAACAGACAGAAGAAAATCTAAAGACATCATCAAAATATAACGAAGGCACACAAACTCCAAAATGAACGTCCCAATTGGTCCAAAGTCTGTCAAATTTGTTCAGTTTTAACTTAAGTCCAAAGGGAATCTGCTCAAAGATATCAATTGATCATGTCCATGGCAGAAATGTACTGCTTCTAAAAGAAAACGTATAAAAAGGCAGATTTTTTTTCATATTTTGTCGATGTTCAGGCCCAAATTAGCCTTCGATTAGTCTTGGTTTTGTCTCAGTTAATGTTTAATTTCAACAGAGTTTGACTAATACATTATGGCATGAACATTTTTGATTTTGAACAGGATAAAAAGAGACAAAAGAGATTAAAAAATGACTAACATGCCGGTTAAAATATGAATGGATTGTATAGTAGTCCATAAATCCACCTCACCCTCACTGTTTATCAAAATATGTTGTATTTTCCGGACTTCATAGCTTTGGCCGGGGTGCAATTTATACTTATAGTTACAGTTATATACTTATATACTTATACTCTGGAGCGACTTATATGTGATATAATTTGTTATTTTCACACTTGCAACTGCATTTCATACTCAACTTGGCTGGTGCAACTTATACTCCAGAAAATGCAGTAACTACATTTCCAATATAGTGCAGCCCGACATTCAATAACCAAACACAGTCAATTACAGCTGCTAAAACTCTCTAAATGTGTGACTTGAGTAGTATTTTCTCAGCTCATGCCACGCTTTGGAACCAGCTAACGCTCATTCTGCTGCATTTCAACACTGGCTTCTCTTGTTGCAGCCCTAATGCACACGCCAGAACACATTTATGACATGACTCCGGTCTTTCCTCGGCTAAAAGGCCTTCAGCCAGACCTCATGCATTCACAACATTCCTGCTGCTCACACGTTTTCTGAGATCACACTCTAAATCCGCTCGTACAGACGCGATCGGAGCCGGATTCTACTGCAAAGTCATCAGAATCGTTCTACTGTTCTGCTCTGCTGAGAATGAAAGTCCATATGAAGGTTCTCCTGGTTTGAGAGAAGAGACTTTAAAGCAGCTCTGCTTGTGTACAAGTCTCTCCATGGCCTAGCACCAAAGTACATCTCATCATGTTAGTGACATATGAACCATCTCAGACTCTGAGGACCTCAGGGACCGGCCTCCTGCTGGTGCCAGAGTCAGGACTAAACATGGACCGGCCTCCTGCTGGTGCCAGAGTCAGGACTAAACATGGACCGGCCTCCTGCTGGTGCTAGAGTCAGGACTAAACATGGACCGGCCTCCTGCTGGTGCCAGAGTCAGGACTAAACATGGACCGGCCTCCTGCTGGTGCCAGAGTCAGGACTAAACATGGACCGGCCTCCTGCTGGTGCCAGAGTCAGGACTAAACATGGACCGGCCTCCTGCTGGTGCCAGAGTCAGGACTAAACATGGACCGGCCTCCTGCTGGTGCCAGAGTCAGGACTAAACATGGACCGGCCTCCTGCTGGTGCCAGAGTCAGGACTAAACATGGACCGGCCTCCTGCTGGTGCTAGAGTCAGGACTAAACATGGACCGGCCTCCTGCTGGTGCCAGAGTCAGGACTAAACATGGACCGGCCTCCTGCTGGTGCCAGAGTCAGGACTAAACATGGACCGGCCTCCTGCTGGTGCCAGAGTCAGGACTAAACATGGACCGGCCTCCTGCTGGTGCCAGAGTCAGGACTAAACATGGACCGGCCTCCTGCTGGTGCCAGAGTCAGGACTAAACATGGACCGGCCTCCTGCTGGTGCTAGAGTCAGGACTAAACATGGACCGGCCTCCTGCTGGTGCCAGAGTCAGGACTAAACATGGACCGGCCTCCTGCTGGTGCCAGAGTCAGGACTAAACATGGACCGGCCTCCTGCTGGTGCCAGAGTCAGGACTAAACATGGACCGGCCTCCTGCTGGTGCCAGAGTCAGGACTAAACATGGACCGGCCTCCTGCTGGTGCCAGAGTCAGGACTAAACATGGACCGGCCTCCTGCTGGTGCCCAGAGTCAGGACAAAACATGGGGAATCTGCGTTTCAGTTTTATGCAGCTAAAATCTGGAACATTCTTCCTGAAGATGTGAGACAGGTTCTACTCTGACAATGTTCAAATCTAAGCTAAAAACAGTTTTGTTTAGCTGCGCATATGACTGAAAGGATTTTTTCTTTGCACTCTTCTCTTTTGTTTGTGATTTTATTAGTTTAGAAAATCAGTTGGATTGATAATTTTTAATTTAGTTAATTTTATTGTATTTCTGTATCTGTAATTTCTTTGTGATTTGAATGCATTTTTCCTGCTGTGAAGCACTTTGAATTGCCTTGTGTATGAAATGTGCTCTACAAATAAACTTTCCTTGCCTTTGTTGTTGTTTGTTTGTACAGTTTTGTTGGAGTGAAAATGCTCTTGAATATGTTGAATCACTTTTACACCAGGAGGCGCTCTAACATACAGAACTGCATCATCTGAATACAAGTGACTGTGGTTTAGATTATGCCCAATTGAGTTGAGGTAAATTGTAAATAACAGTGGTCCGAGGATGGAGCCTTGAGGAACACCTTTGTTAAGATAAGAATATTTAGATGAAGAGACATCAACAGAAACAGATTGAGCTCTAATTGTGAGGTAATATTTTGTATCTAACCCAACATTATCCAGACGATCCAAGAGAATACAGTGATTTACAGAATTAAACGTCTTCTTCATGATTATCCAATACAGCAATATCATTTATGACTTTGATAGCAGCTGTGATAGTACTAAACTGGACCGGTAACTATTTAAAATGTAGTATTTGGTTAAGATCTTCTCCAAGAGTTTTTTTTTTTTACAGTAATGGTATATATTCAGTTTGAAATGTGAGATTAAAAACGTCACAAACAACAACAGTTTACTATTAGTGGAGCTGTTGAGGTTCGAGTTGTTGCGCAAAACTTGACTGAACCATAAAAGTGCAAAAATATCACTTTTAGCGCTCTTTCTGTCTTTTTAAGCATTTTTTAAACTGTAGGCGACGCACTCGATCTCCTCATTTAGCGTAAAGTGTCTCCAAAACAACCATTGAAATATCATCATTTGTCTTCCTTTAGGATTAATCAAAAATAGTGTAACAATTTGTATAAAATAATCCCTTTAAAAGACTTAAGACTGTGATTATTTGAAAGTCTTAGTCGGGGAGAAGAGGATCTGACCAGATCTGACTTCACAGAGCGAGTGTTGTTACAGCTGTGTCCAGTTCAGCTGAACACGCTCACATCAAGAGGAGGGAACTGGACCAAAGGGACGACACAGGAGGAATAGTGACGCGCAGGAGGAACGACGACGCGCAGGAGGAACGACAACGCGCAGGAGGAACAACGATGTGCAGGAGGAACGACGACGCGCAGGAGGAGCAACTACATGCAGGAGGAACAGTGACGCGCAGGAGGAACGACGACGCGCAGGAGGATCGACGACGCACAGGAGGATCGACGACGCACAGGAGGAACGACGACGCACAGGAGGAACGACGATGTGCAGGAGGAACGACGACGCGCAGGAGGAGCAACAACGTGCAGGAGGAACAGTGACGCGCAGGAGGAACGACGACGCGCAGGAGGATCGACGACGCGCAGGAGGAACGACGATGTGCAGGAGGAACGACGACGCGCAGGAGGAGCAACAACGTGCAGGAGGAACAGTGACGCGCAGGAGGAACGACGACGCGCAGGAAGAACGACGATGCGCAGGAGGAACGACAACGCGCAGGAGGAGCAACAACGTGCAGGAGGAACAGCGACACGCAGGAGGAACGACGACGCGCAGGAGGAACGACGACGCGCAGGAGGAACGACAACGCGCAGGAGGAACAACGATGTGCAGGAGGAACGACGACGCGCAGGAGGAGCAACTACGTGCAGGAGGAACAGTGACGCGCAGGAGGAACGACGACGCGCAGGAGGATCGACGACGCACAGGAGGATCGACGACGCACAGGAGGAACGACGACGCACAGGAGGAACGACGATGTGCAGGAGGAACGACGACGCGCAGGAGGAGCAACAACGTGCAGGAGGAACAGCGACGCGCAGGAGGAACGACGACGCGCAGGAGGAACGACGACGTGCAGGAGGAACGACGACGTGCAGGAGGAGCAACAACTTGCAGGAGGAACAGCGACACGCAGGAGGAACGACGACGCGCAGGAGGAACGACGACGCGCAGGAGGAACGACGACGTGCAGGAGGAACGACGACGTGCAGGAGGAGCAACAACGTGCAGGAGGAACAGCGACGCGCAGGAGGAATGAAGATGTGCAGGAGGAACAGCGCAGGAGGAATGAAGACGTGCAGGAGGAACAGCGACGTGCAGGAGGAGCAACAACGTGCAGGAGGAACAGCGACACGCAGGAGGAATGAAGACGTGCAGGAGGAACAGCGACGCGCAGGAGGAATGAAGATGTGCAGGAGGAACAGCGCAGGAGGAATGAAGACGTGCAGGAGGAACAGCGACGTGCAGGAGGAATGAAGACGTACAGGAGGAACGACGACGCGCAGGAGGAACAACAACTACGACGTGCACAGGGGGAACAACGACACGCAGGAGGAACAATGCGCAGGAGGAATGACAACGTGCAGGAGGAATGACAACGTGCAGAAGGAACGACGACGCGCAGGAGGAACGACGATGCATGAGGAAAAACAACGTGCAGGAGGAAAAACAACGCGCAGGAGGAACAACGACGCGCAGGAGGAACAACGACCCGCAGGAGGAACAACGACGCACAGGAGGAATAATGACAACGCACAGGAGGAATGACGATGCGTGGGAGAAATGACGACGCGTGGGAGGAACAACAATGCGCAGGAGGAATGATGACACGCAGGAGGAACAACGACGCGTGAGAGGAACAGCGAGGCGCAGGAGGAACAACGACGCGCAGGAGAAAGGAGGTTGTGCAGGAGGAACAATGACGCGCAGGTGGAACAACGACGCACGCAGGAGGAACAACGACGCACGCAGGAGGACACATTTGGACTCGAGTGACGCTGCATTCCAGGCAAAGCAATCACAGACACAAAGGTTACAAAGTTCACCTTCAATTACATAAAGACTTTCACATGGAAACAACAAAACTGTCCAATCAGCACCAGAAGAAGACGTTTAATGTTTGAAATCGACCGGCATTAATCGATTATTCACAATTATTGAGTCTGAGACCAAACAGTGAAATCTTTACTTTTCTGCCATTCTCGTGGTCAAGTTTGGTCAAGCAGCCAGATAAAATAAAGTTATTACATGTCATTACAATGTTCAAATCCAAGCTAAAAACAGTTTTGTTTAGCTGTGCGTATGACTGAAAGGATTTTCTTTGACTTTTTTAATTAGTTAATTTTATTGTTTCTGTAATTTCTTTGTGATTTGAATGTATTTTTCCTGCTGTGTGAAGCACTTTGAATTGCCCTGTGTATGAAATGTGCTCTACAAATAATAATAATAATACTTTTTTTGGGTTGAATATTGAACAAAAAACACTTTTGCACACAGTTTTCTTCACCATTATTATTTTGTTGTTGTTACGTTTACATTGTGACCTTAATAATCACGACTATCCACCAACCTGATCGTCTTCACCTCCCAAATGTTACGAATATATATTTAATGACATCATGTTTCTAATCATGACTGCATTTTCCCTCTGCCGCATTAACCCTTCACGTCTGGCTGATGTAACGCACTTTTTGGGTGGACCTGACATTCTGGCAGGAGCGGAGACGCGGCGATTCCCCCGCTGGCTCGGGCGGAGTCCCTGGCGCTCTTTGTTATTCCGCTGACCTCTGCCGTAACGAGGCCCAGCTGTTTGAAGACGATAGGGCTGTTGACCGTCGCCCGCCGCGGCCCTTTCCTCGCGCTCATGTAAAGCGTAACTGGAGATAAGGTTTGACCCGGCTGACCTCACGAACGCGCCGCTGAGCGAGAACAGCAAACACAAATATTCAAATCAGGAATGTTACAGTTACGTCGGGCAAAAGGACGAACGCTTTGTGGCTAACGGTGTCAAAAGAATATCAGGTTCATCGAGTATCGTGATTATTCAGGTCAAAATATAATCGTAAAGACAAGTATTTTCCCCTATTGCAACTTTTTTCATAGTTTTGCCCGGGGTGTGACTTATACTTATATTTAAACTTATATACCTATACTCTGGAGCGACTTATATGTGATATTATTTGTTATTTTCACACTTCCAACTGCATTTCATAGTCCAGTGCGACTTATATATGTTTTTTTCTTCTCTATTATGCATTTTTTGGCTGGTGCGACTTATAATACGGTAATTGTGATATTTTTTTTTTGTCCTTTAAAGTCCATATGACACGTTTAGACAACACTTTTCAGTAAAACAAAGAGAATACGATTATATTTAAGATTTGACCAAACATTTTGCCAATTTTTCTCAAATTTTTTCTCCATTTTTTCTGTGACGTTTATAGTGTCACTTCCTGGTTTGACACGTCCAGCAAATATGACATAGGCAGAGGTCTTTCCACAACTGTCACTTAGCAACCACGCAGTAAACAAGGGCCAAAGTCCATTTAAATCATACAATAGTTATGATTTGACAAATAATTACACCTGACGACGCCTTTATTTTGTAAAATTATTGTTTAAACTGACATAAAAAGGTGTATGTTGTGTGCAAATTTTCTCTATGTTTTCGATGGAATGTCGCGTTTTGATGACATCACAGAGGGATTCCGTCGGAGACCTCAGCTCTACTTCCTGTGATTGTTGTACTAAGTGGGAGAAGTCTAAAAAATAATGTATAAAGTCTAAAGTCTAAGATGTACAACTACAGTAGGTGGCAGTAATGTAACACTTGAATACAACCGCCATAAAACACCAAAGAAGAAGACAAATTTGCAACTTTTATTTGTCAAATTTTCTTCACAAACTGCAACTCGACTGATGTAAAACTATGATCCTTATTTACCTCAGGGACTAACTCACCTAACGACGCTATAATTAGAAAAACATGAGAACGTGTCACATGGACTTTATTGGTATTGGCTTAAAAAAAAATCCACGTTGGTCGAGAACGAGTCCAACACAAGAACTTATACTAAGAAACGTAATGAGTTTAAGTTCAAATGTCACGAGAAAACGCGATTGGTGTTTTTCAGGTTCTAGAACGAGATGAGGTCATTCCACCGAGACAGATTTTCCTACTGATTACATTGTGTTTTGCCATAAGCTACAACAACAAAAGGTAAAATCACAAACGCTCAACCTGATCTCCATAAAAAGCATAAAAAACAAGCAAATCTGTTCAAATCTAAGCTAAATTTTTTTTAAATCTAAGCTGTCGGTGTAATCCCTCATTCGTCCAGGCGTGTTCCATAGTAGAAAAAGCTTCAGTTGTAGTCATCTGGACTCAGTTTGAAAAAATAGACGTTTCGACTCTCATCCAAGAGTCATTGTCTAATCACTCGTTTGAAGACGGTGAGGTGAAGGTTTTAAGCAGGGAGAAAAGATGGTTTGAAAGAGGAGTCAAGGAAGCTATTTTTGTTAAAAAAGAAAGACCTTCTTTAAACAGAAATGGAGGGCTAAGGTTTAATCTTCCTGTTATTTATAATGGGTTACTGAACCCCTGGAAAGGTAGAGGACCATGACATTTAGATGCTAATCAGGTACTCAGGGTGGTTGAGCCAGGGTCTCACAAAGACAAAGAGGATTCTAATAGCCCATTACAATTCTGAATAGGCTCGGTAGATACAAGGGGGGAGTTTCTGTTGAAACAAACAACTCTTTCTACTTCAGGAAGGCTCCTCCCAATGGGCGGGTCTTACCACAGAACAGTATTAATATCGGAGTTCTCGATCTAAATTCTTTTATTGACAATGACTCTTGGATGAGAGTCGAAACGTCTATTTTTTCAAACTGAGTCCAGATGACTACAACTGAAGCTTTTTCTACTATTAAATCTAAGCTAAAAACTTTTGTTGAGCTGTGTGTATGACTGAAAGGTTTTTTCTTTGAACTCTTCTCTTTTATATCTTCAACTGTTTTGGGATTTCTGTCATTTCTTTGTGATTTTAATGCATTTTTCCTGTTTTGTGAAGCACTTTGAATTGCCTCGTGTATGAAATGTGCTTTACAAATAAACTTGCCTTGCCTTACAGCCGACGAGTCAACGAAACAACCCGGACCTGGTTTGATCCTTTTATAGCCCTGGTTTAGCTCCAGGATTTGGACGCAGTGTGCAAAGTGTGACGGATCAGTCCAGGATGTCCAGACGTGCCACGCCCAGTGCCCATTGGCAGCCGGACGACGCTCCATAAAGACCGTGTCACATCAGATCAGCTTGAGCTCTTCCCTCATCGTTATCTTACGAGACGTCGCATTTCGATCGATTCCTGAACGTCCACCGCTCTGTCTTCCATGTGCAATTTTTTCAAAAACATCCAAACTCCGGATCGTACATTGTAATTCGGCAATAAAGACCAGAACAGGAAGTGACGTTATGACTGCTATACACAAGCCAATTAACATCAATATTGTGGTTCACGGTGAACAAAATGTGAAATACCGTATTTTACGGACTATAAATCACATCTTTTTTCATAGTTTTGGCCGGGGTGCGACTTATACTTATATTTATACTTATATACTTATACTCCGGAGTGACTTATACGTGATTTTATTTGTTATTTTCACACTTGCAACTGCATTTCATACTCCAGTGCGACTTATATATGTTTTTTTCTTCTCTATTATGCATTTTTATACTCGAAAATACGGTAATGACCTTCGCGTGTTATAATTTCAAACTAAACACTTGTAAAAAGCGTAATATGTCTTATTCAAACAGACAGTGCAAGAGGAAGCGCTGAACATTTGCTTAAAACAACACTTACAGTTGCCAACATGTCGTTCTTATATTACGTCAACCTGTAAAACTGTTTCGACACCGTGGACCACGCCCGTTTGTAAAACACGCTCTTATCGGGACGTGCTGGAACCTGCTTTTCCCTCTCGCCCCGGCAACGACAATGGGAGAGTTTGTGTGATGCACGTGTAAAACGAGTTAACGCTCCCGTGCGACGGAACCAAAGCGGGCGGAGCCTGTTCTGAAATCACCTTCTCACATTCCGGACCAAGAGCAGGAGGTCGTACGTCACCGAGTGTTGTTGCCATGGCAATCTGCATATCTGTAACCCAAGTATGCACCGATAACACTCTTCACCCGAGTATTTCGTATTCAGTACTTGTCGATACAGAGTGCCAAACCCGATACTAGACAATATCTTCACATAATAATAATAATAGATCCATGGTTCTAATCTCAGTCATTTCATCCACAGGTTTCAGAAATCTTAATGTCGTCATGGCAACGCAATTATATTTACAATTTGACTAAACAGTTTGCCCGTTTGTCCTCAGTTTGCTAATTTGTTTAACGTTTATTATTGTACTTCCTGGTTGGACATGAGCAGCAAATATGACACGGGTAGATGAAATTCCGCAGCTGTTACCATAGCAACCAGGCTGTAAACAAGAGCCAAACTCCACATAAATGACACAACAGTTCTGAACTGACACACAATAATTGCATAAAACACCTTTAATTTGTCCAACGATGGATTAAATTGTCAGAAAAGTGTCTCTGTGTCGCACGCTGATGACGTCACAGAGGGATTCTGCTCTACTTCCTGTCATTTGAAACTATTCTTCAATTTCTTCACAAACTGCAGCTTAACGGAAGTAAAACTGTGATGAATATTTACCACAGGTTCTACACCATTAAACTAAGTCATAATTAGAAAAACAGAAGAACCTTCATATGGACTTTAAGGACAGGTGGTGTTCACGTTCTACAATTTGATGCCACAAACTATAATTTTTTTTAAAGAAATATGCATATTAGTGATTGATTGGCTCCTACTAAATTAACCTCAAGTGTTAAAGTCCTTCCAACAGGCAACAACGTTTGTTTATTTGCGCCCACAGAGAAGTCGCTTCGTGCCAGTTTGCATTTCCCGCGGTTGGCCCCGTACTTACAGAGAGACGTGAACCATGAACCGGGAGAAGACGTCAAACAAACGGACAAATTCTACCCGCGCAAAGGTCACCAGTTAAGTTGCTACGGTACCAGTTCCAAAACGGCGATGCGCATTGTCGGTGATCACATATGAGTGCGATTTTTACTCTACCCGCCTCTAATTTGGTGGTTTTGCTTGATTGGACAGTTGACAAGATTGTGTTATTCATGAATCAGGACTTCCTTAAATTACAATAACCTACAATGAGAGTCTGTGTGCAAACAAAGGGAGGAGTTTATGTTGTACAGAACACACAACCTCAGCCGCTCCAGGGCAAATGTTCAACTCACACTGGCACAAAGTATGATTTGATGTTGGCATTAAAGCTGCGGGCAGAACGATTACGCCGTGTGGCTTTCGGTTCAGTTACAAATGCGTTGGAATAGCTCGCGGTTCACTCCACGACCTTAAATGTGCGGTAACGTGACGATATAAGTCCACGGTTTGATCGGGAAACAAAGAAATCCAGGAAAAAAAAGACAAATCACGCAAAATTTTACATTCACGGGCTGTTAACCGCGTTAAAATTGTGTTTTGGCGTCTTTCGTTTGCTTAAAGTTGTGATTTAATCGATCCCTGTACGATGTTCTCACCCGTTTTCACCCACCCCCTATCCCCGCCCCTCACATGTCTGTATTCAGTTGCGATTATTTGATAAACGAAGGCTCGTAGTGACACATGTCGGGTTCTAAATGTCACTTTTAAGCCACTTTTCGAACATTAAAAACATGTAAATGACAATCTGCTGCTCGTCGCGGTGAAATGTCAGTGTGAAGAGGCGGGGCTTATCGGTTCTGCGGTTTTGAACAGGAAGTCAACGGACCGGTTTCTATTACTCCGCTGTTTTAGATCAATATGACGGTTTGCAACGAAGACAATGAAAATAGTCTACTTATGTTATAGTTTAATACCAAGTACATGAAAATAAGTATTATACGTCTCCTTTAAAGATGCTCTGACACAGATATGAACCATAAGAATCTGGCTTCAAACGGACTATTCCGAAACGCTCGTTAGCTAAAATATCCTCTACAACATCTACAAGACCAGTCGGAATTGAAGTGAATTTGTACATTTGTGCTAAAAGTATTGATACAAAATACAAATATCTCACTATGATGTTTATTGTGGTGTATTGAAGAGGTTTAGCACAGAAGACTTTGTATACGAATCATTACGGTCGTATCCCAAAGATAGAAGAAGAAGAAGAAGAAGAAGAAGAAGAAGAAGAAGAAGAAGAAGAAGAAGAAGAAGAAGAAGAAGAAGAAGCAGTAGAAGTAGAAGTAGAAGTAGTAGAAGTAGAAGTAGAAGTAGAAGTAGTAGAAGTAGAAGTAGAAGTAGTAGAAGTAGTAGAAGTAGAAGTAGAAGTAGTAGAAGTAGTAGAAGTAGAAGTAGTAGAAGTAGAAGTAGAAGTAGAAGTAGTAGAAGTAGTAGAAGTAGAAGTAGTAGAAGTAGTAGAAGTAGTAGAAGTAGAAGTAGAAGTAGTAGAAGTAGAAGAAGTAGAAGAAGTAGAAGTAGAAGTAGTAGAAGTAGTAGAAGTAGAAGAAGTAGAAGAAGTAGAAGTAGAAGTAGTAGAAGTAGAAGAAGTAGAAGAAGTAGAAGTAGAAGTAGTAGAAGTAGAAGAAGTAGAAGAAGTAGTAGAAGTAGAAGAAATAGAAGCAGTAGAAGTAGAAGTAGTAGAAGTAGAAGTAGTAGAAGTAGAAGTAGTACAAGTAGAAGAAGTAGAAGAAGTAGAAGAAGTAGAAGAAGTAGAAGCAGTAGAAGTAGAAGTAGAAGTACAAGTAGTAGAAGTAGTAGAAGTAGAAGAAGTAGAAGCAGTAGAAGTAGAAGTAGAAGTAGTAGAAGTAGAAGTAGAAGTAGTAGAAGTAGTAGAAGTAGAAGTAGTAGAAGTAGAAGTAGAAGAAGTAGAAGTAGTAGAAGTAGAAGAAGTAGAAGAAGTAGAAGAAGTAGAAGCAGTAGAAGTAGAAGTAGAAGTAGTAGAAGTAGTAGAAGTAGTAGAAGTAGAAGTAGTAGAAGTAGAAGAAGTAGAAGAAGTAGAAGTAGAAGAAGTAGAAGTAGTAGAAGTAGAAGAAGTAGAAGAAGTAGAAGAAGTAGAAGCAGTAGAAGTAGAAGTAGAAGTAGAAGTAGAAGTGGAAGTAGAAGAAGAAGAAGAACCCCTCAGAACCTCACTGGACCGAAAGCTGAAGGTTCAATCCCCATTTCTAAAAGAGCAGAGCCATTAGGTCTTTGTGCAAGATATGTGGGTGACACGAGGAACAACTGTTGTAGAAAAGCGGCATAAAACACAAAATCTGCAAATTACCTATAGACCTTTTTTCGCCTGTCCACGGAACCCTTTGAATGTGGCAATGTCATTTGAAAAAGGCTATAATCCCATGATAAAAGTCAGTGTTGTGTTTCTAATCTACTGCACATTACCTTTCTGCAGGTGAATGATGTCCGGGAAGTTGCCGAGCAGGCCCTGGTACAGCGACAGTTTGTCCAGCATTTGGAAGAGGTCACACTTGGGCTGCTCGGCGAACATCTCCCCGATGTTCTCGTAGGTGCGTCCCGTGTGCGAGATGGCGCTGTTGAGGGGCTCCGAGCTGTGCGGGGGGTCCAACGAGAACGAGTGGCTTATGGACTGAAAGGCGTTGCCCAGTCGCTGAAACTCGCGCCGAAATCCGCCCAGATGCTTCCGAACTAGCTCCGAGGCGACGAGCGTGAGCTGCAGCACGCTGTCGTCCATTTTTTTAGCAAACGCCTTGAACGTGTCCACTCTCTCCTCCACGTCCTGCAAATCCTGGTGTTCGTTTGGGATTTGGAACGTCAACATAAAGTGGGCGCCGACCATCTCGTCTTTCTCCGCCCGCCTTTTGCCCAGTTTCCATTGCTTGTCGTCGGCGCACATCAGGAAGTGTTCGAAGCCCTCGTATTGCGACAGGACAGGGTGACTCGTCATGTGGTTTATCCACAACACGAGCCGTCTTTTACGCTTGTCAATAAAGTCCTCTTCGAATCGTCCCGTCGCCTGCTTTTCGGGCAAATGTGGCACGGAAATCACAGTGAATTTGTTCAAAAGCCGGTTGTAAAGCCAGTCAAATTGTTTGTAGCGTCTATAAACAGGACGTCCCGAGTGGCTAGGCGTGACACGGTACGAAATGTACGTTTTGATCCCTTTAAATTTGGTCTGTTTCGTCGGGTCTTCGATGGAACATATAAAGGGGTTTGGGTTGTCTTGCCAGCGCGGGCCGAGCGGTCCCATCTCAATCGTGTAGGACTCTGCGATCTTGGCCATCATGGGGACATCGCCCAAAACGAACGCTTCAACCCCCGAGCGTACGAAACTAGAAAAGCGGTTCAAGTTCCTCCCGACCACGCTGCTTTTCCTGGAGCTTGAGGTACTGTCCTGGCGCTCCATCGGCGGCCTGGAGCGGTAGTGCACGTTCGGGTTGCTGGAGTGGCCGGCCGGACCCGGGTGCGCGTGCCCGTTCACCCCGGAGCCCCTCGCCGGGTGGTGCCCCGCGTGCTCGATCTCCCCCACCACCGTCGACCGGTCGTCCCAGTCGTCCCAGTCGTCGTAGTCGTCGTCGTCGTAGCTGTAGCTCTGCTGCAGGCGCGCGTTGGTCGAGTTCGGCGTGCCGTGGAAGTACGAGGACGAGGGGGAGTCGTTCCCCAGCGACCCAGCCGGGCTGATGGAGCGGTCGTCCGTCACGTTGGAGTCGGAACGGGTGCGTATGATCTCCACGTACGAGGCGGGGAAAAGCCCCCTCTGGCCCCGGCAGTTCTCCCCCTGGAACCATCCGTCCACCGACTTCTCATCGAAAATAAGCACTTGCTCGTTCTCCTGAATGCTAATCTCCTCTTTGTTTTCGCTCTGGAAAGTGTAAATCGCTCTGGCTTTCACTTGAGACATCTTGAGACGTTTCCTCGATCCTTAAATCTAGCATCTATAGAAGGTCCGCAACAACCGACTGTATCTAAGTAGTCGACTAGTTAAAGATATTATTGCGTACTGAGATGTTTTGAGTACATTTTCAACCGAATAAAAGGTTGAAATATGGTCTAGATAGAGAATACTAACAAATCAAGTGTATTTTTGCTGAAAATGAGTCATGTTTATTATTCTTTTTTGGTTTTTAGAGTCTGTATTGTCCAGATAACGATCTACAACGATCAAAACACGACCACGATCACCACTTGTAGTCGATCGTTAGTTGCGTTCCTGATCTACAGCCAACTGGACGGCGTACTCCGTCGCTCTCTCAGCGCGTGGTGCGTCGGAAACAAACAAAAAAATCATCATCCGACACGAGCTCAAATTCAAGCCTTCCGATCATATTGCACGGCAGCTGTTGGATCGGGTTCGCCGGAAACAATGCCACGGCAAATCAATACTCACACGAACCAAACTCGTAGCAAAAGCGCCATAAATATTACATAAACCTGACAAAAAAGTAGGTGTAAGTGTCAAATAACAACTTTACGCTTTACCACCACAACAACAACCACCACCACCTTCCATGGGCGTACGGGGACCACAGGTTGGCAAACAAAGCTGGTGCATCAAGGGAAAAAACAAAAACAATAGCAGTTTCCACAAAGTAATCCACAGACTCTTCTTCTTTAACGCGCAGAAAAGAGAGATTGACTCATTATTCCCGTGCGTAAACCGCGGCTTCTTCTTCTTCTTCTTCTTCCCGGTGGATCGCGATGATCTCCCGCGAGCCCGTGCGTGACGCTATCCGCGCAGCGCATTCCTCCGCACGCGAGCCCGCCGCGATTGCCTCGTGAACCGGTGCGACGCGGCGCGCATCTTCCGCGGCTCGAAATGGAACGATCCTCCAAAAAGAAATGACCCAAAGGCGCCGGGATCCGGGCTGTTATTGTTGTTGTTTTTGTTGTTTGTGTTTTGTTTCTTGAGGAGGTTCAGTGCGGTTTGTCTGCGCCGCGGAGCCTCAACAAAGTGACTCTTTCCATGACGTGAGGCCGGGACAATTGGAGGCAAGTTTGTTCGCCCCTTTTTCCTTTTTTTTTGTCTTTTTTTTTTTTTTTTTGTAAGAGTCTGTGGGAGACACGAGCGGCTCGATGCTGCCTCCTCCCGGACACGTGGAGAACTACACGTCGTTTTTGGCAGACGCGATTATTCGGGTTAATCGATGATCGTGATGGGTCAGGTCACAATGTGATCGTGAGAAGAAAAAAAAATTAAAAATCGTGACAATTTTAGAAGCAAAATTTAGTATTTTTAGGTCGAATTATCGTCCCAAAAAAAATAGACCTGAATAAAAATAACTTTATTATCTATAAGAGCACGGTTTTTGTATTTAACTTTGTAACTCTTAAAAAAAAAGATATATATATATATATATATATATATATATATATATATATATATTTCGACTCATTTTCAGCAATAATACACTTGATTTGTTAGTATTCTCTATCTAGACCATATTTCATCCTTTATTATGGTTGAAAATGCACTCAAAATGTCTCAGTACGCAATAATATTGTTTGACTAGTCGACTACTTAAATAAAGTCGGTTGCTGCGGACCTTCTATAGATGTTAGAAAAAATATATATATATATATATATATATATATATATATATATATATATTTTTTTTTAGTATACAAACTTCATTAACATGAACCACTCCTTAAAAGGCGCAATGGACGATTTTTTCGGCGATTTGAGAACTCAGGCGGAAGTGCACATGCGCACTCCCCCGTGCGGACTGATACAACACACACGTGCGTTTGTTTATTAGCGCGATGGATCGTATCGCTCGTCTCCCGTAGATTTCAGTCCACTTCTGCGTCAGCTCGAACTGTCTTTCTCCATCTTCATTTTGCCCCGTACACTGAGGGAACTATATTATGATAGATCCATGCGCTTAGACACGCGGAAATGTGGAACGATCCGCACGCGGCTGCAGGTGAGCAGTAGGTGCGTTTTATGATTGATACGTGGCAGGACTAATCGGCCGTCCACGCCACGAGGAAATATGACTCAGATTTATGCCAAAAAAATCGTCCATTCAACCTTTAACTGAGGTCAAATTGCCATTTTACCGCCAGATTTAGCAGAAAATGATGCTTATCCATTATGTTCTCGTCTGCATTTGACGTTGTTTGCTTTTCTGAATTTAAACTTCCTCTTAATACAAACAAAACCATGTTCTGTAAAAGTAAGAGCAAGCAAGAACATTCCTCCGGTTAATGAAGTTGTTAATGCTTTTAAATACATGTGGTGGTCATAACGGGTGATTTTAATCTCCATATTCACGACCTTGTCAAAACGTTTCGCCTTAAATCGAGTTTTTACTTCAGAATAAGTTGTCTGTTTCTCTCAATGCCGGGAAGCGACTTGTATCTGCAACGTTCCTTCCTGTGCTGGACTCCGGGGGCCTCTTATATAAGCACGCCCCGGCCCGAGCACGTTTCGGTCCCTATAATGAGCTGTAGTGCACGGAGCCACATCTGTGATCTGTACTCCCGTGTGGAATGGGCTGCTTTAGGGACTCAGGCTGTGTGCGTCTTTCACACCGACCGTCCCATGTGTCGGAACAGAGAGGACAAATGTCCTTTCAGTATCGTGCTCCAGCGACTAAAAACAGGTTTTTACTATTTTCTAATTTTGACTTTATTTGTTTTGCTGTATTTGTCTCTGTTGTACAAGTAAATTACAGTTTTACACCAATCGAGCAGGTATTTGTGGAGAAATCTTGCAAAAAATCTGTAGAAAATGACAGGAAGTGACATCACTCATGCAGAATTTAAACAAAGAAACACATTTTTTGATCCTCTAAACATGAATTCAACAAAATAAAGTCTCTCTTAGATTTTTATTTGTTGCTCATTTTCACGTCCTTCTGAAAGACCCGGAAATGCGACCTTTGACCTGTCACTGCTTCTGTTACGTGTCTGTGGTTTGTGTTGTTAAGTTTTAGACACAAACACATACTTTTATAAACACGTAGGTTTTTGAGCCCAGTTTAAGCCCAGTTAGAGCCCAGTTTAAACCCAGTTAGAGCCCAGTTTAAACCCAGTTAGAGCCCAGTTAGAGCCCAGTTTAAACCCAGTTAGAGCCCAGTTTAAACCCAGTTAGAGCCCAGTTTAAACCCAGTTAGAGCCCAGTTTAAACCCAGTTAGAGCCCAGTTTAAACCCAGTTAGAGCCCAGTTAGAGCCCAGTTTAAACCCAGTTTAAACCCAGTTAGAGCCCAGTTAGAGCCCAGTTTAAACCCAGTTAGAGCCCAGTTAGAGCCCAGTTCAAGCCCAGTTAGAGCCCAGTTTAAACCCAGTTTGAGCCCAGTTAGAGCCCACTTTGAGCCCACTTTGAGTCCAGTTTGAGCTCAGTTAGTTAGAGCCCAGTTTAAGCCCACTTTGAGCCCAGTTAGAGCCCAGTTTGAGCCCAATTTGAGCCCAGTTAGAGCCCAGTTCAAGCCCAGTTAGAACCCAGTTTTAACCCAGTTAGAGCCCAGCCAGTTTGGGCCCACTTTGAGCCCACTTTGAGCTCAGTTAGAGCCCAGTTTGAGTCCAGTAAAAGCCCAGTTTGAGCCCAGCTAGAGCCCAGTTTAAGGCCTGTTCAAGCCCAGTTAGAGCCCAGCTAGAGCCCAGTGGTGTCACATCTCTTTTAATTTTGATTTATTTGAAGATGCAGTTAATTCCCACAGAGAAAGAATGGAACGAGTGAAGATACGCACTTTTAACCTTATGAAAACTGTAACTAGCCGATCCTATCAGTAAAAGAGCCTATCAATAAAAGAGCCTATCACTAAAAGAGCCTATCACTAAAAGAGCCTATCACTAAAAGAGCCTATCACTAAAAGAGTCTGTAAACTGCTGCCAGGTTTGGTCAAATCTGTGTTTGAACTGTGCAAAGAAACGCTGCACTCAGTACCACCGCTTGTCTCCAGCAGAGGGCGCGCTGCTCTGACGTGGCTCCTCCGGCCCCGAAGAAGAGTCCAACATGGCGGCGTGACTTCTCCATCTGCGCCAGCTTCACACCACGGTCTGTCTTTTACGGCTTTTCCACCATTTGTCCCACATATTTAACACATTTTAACACGTTTAACACATTTAACACGTTGAAACGCACGCGGCCCGCTCCACGTGGCACTGTGTGAGGATCCGTGTGTCGTCATGACGTAAAGGCGACGTTGCGGATCGTAACAATGTTAAAATGCCGCCAAAAATAAAATGGAATAAATAAATACCGCGAGAGATAATGAATATAGATACGCACGTTCACAACACGCGCATGCAAAAAAGATAATATTGTGAATGAATTAGTTTTGTTAGATTTAATGTGAGCAAATGTATGTCATGGTTTAGATGTGTCTATCACGTGTATTCATGGCAGTAATAACAGTGTAAAATGTGTACAAACCCTTCTATAACTTCTAAATACCTTATTACTTATGTTTGCTGTTTTTTAGATTAATTAGCTCTATATTTTCATAGTTAAAATGCATATAATATTGGGACTTCGCAACAGACTATAAAACAAATAATAAATTGGCTTGTGGGGACCGGTAATAACTGGCCCGCGGCCCGGTTTTGGGCCCCGGCCTTGTGGTTTGGGACCCCTGGTTTAAACAACTAAAGGTCTCTCCAGCTCTAGTGACTGTTAAAGGACTAAAGGTCATTTCACAGCGGCTTGTCTCCACTCAGAGCCTCATGGACGACCTGACCCTGGCCCTGTCGGCCAGTTTCGCCTTGTCCAAAGAGCCGAACAGCACCGCGGCCCCTCACCCTCGACTGGCCCCTCACCCTCGGCTGGCACAATACAAGAGCAAGTACAGCGTGTTGGAGCAGAGTGAGCGACGCCGCCGGTTCCTGGAGCTTCAGAAAATGTATTTACACTTGTCTGTGACGTGTTTTTCAGTCGTTATGGCGTGTTTTATTGTTGATTTTGCATAAATAATCCCATAAATCCAGTAAGCGGTTGAACTACGTGAACCATGCGCGGCGTTTGGCGGACGGGGACTGGACCGGGGCCGACAGCGACGAAGAGGAGCAGAAAGACCAGCCCCAGGTCGACCCAAAGAAGGAGGACGAGGAGGACGAGGAGGACATGGAGGTGGAGAAGAGGAAACTGCCCAAACATTACGCCAACCAGGTCAGATCACGAGATGTACTGTGTCTGTGGTGTGAAAACTGTCAATAAGCTGCACAAAGGGTTGGTCAGAAACACAAATGTTCTGTAGCGGCGGGCGATGTTGGAGCTGGAGTCGCACGTCGCTGTGATTGGTTGAATCCGCCTGTCACTCACTCTGAGCCGTGAGCAGCAGGAGAAACGGGAGGGCCGGAGCGAGAGTTGGAGCAGACAAACGGCATTAGATGGAGAAACGGTGGATCATGATTATCTCCACGTCGCCGCGTAGAGAGGCTGTCAAATCCATGGCTTGCGTCTCCACAAACCTGACTCGTACTCGGGCCGGAGGAGGCTCTTCCTGCTTTTTCTCCATGTAAAAATGAAGTTCTTTTGGCTCTAATATTCCACAGTAAGAATATAAAATGTATATCTCTGTGGAGAATGTTCCGACCTGTGGTTTCAACCAGTAGTGGGCGCTCAAGTCTGCTTTCAAATATTTTTTACTTAAGTAGAAGTACAAAGTGGTGATCCAAGAAGTTCGAGTCAGAGCAAAGTATTACTCAAGTGGGAGTAACTTTTAAGAGTAACATCCCATTTATTATTTGAAGTTTATGTATGGTATTTTCCGGTCTATACTTTTTTCATAGTTTTGGCCGGGGTGCGACTTATACTCCAGAGCGACTTATACATATTATTTGTTATTTTCACACTGACAACCACAAGAGGGCGCTCTAGGCTTTAAGCGACGCAGAAGAAAAATCTGCACTTACTCTACCTCTGGAGTTTGTGGAGTTGTTTAGAAGTGACACAGAGAAAGAAGAATTCAGTGGATTTAGTGATTTGGGGTAAAACTGATGCTTTGGTAAACTTGTTAGCATGTTCTTTATGCTATAGTTATCTGAATAACTGTTCATATGTTAAGTTAACATACCAGACACTTACCACAGTTCTGTCTGTGCCTCATGTAGCTGAAGGTGTTAGCGTTAGCATACGTCATGTAGCTGAAGGTGTTAGCGTTAGCATACGTCATGTAGCTGAATGTGTTAGCGTTAGCGTACGTCATGTAGCTGAAGGTGTTAGCGTTAGCATACGTCATGTAGCTGAAGGTGTTAGCGTTAGCATACGTCATGTAGCTGAAGGTGTTAGCGTTAGCATACGTCATGTAGCTGAATGTGTTAGCGTTAGCGTACGTCATGTAGCTGAAGGTGTTAGCGTTAGCATACGTCATGTAGCTGAAGGTGTTAGCGTTAGCATACGTACACCTATTCACCATGTTCTCTCATCTGTTTATGCATTTTTTTGGCTGGTGCGACTTATACTCCGGAAAATACGGTCATTTTAAGAGTAACATCTGATTTATAATTTGAAGTTTATGTAAGTGGAGCTATAAAGCATTAAATTAAATCTGAATTAGCAGTACAAGAAACACAAATGTGCAAATCTTTTTTGACAAAGTCAATATAAAGCTTTTGTCACAGATTTATTCACAGCAAGAAGAGAAACGACACTTTTACTCAAGTTAGTTTAAACGTTTTAACTTTCTATTTCCATGGCATTATCTCCAGAAAGTCACACACTGTCACTTTAAAATATGTGAATTAGTCTTGAGCTGTGTGAATCTGGACCAGCAGTTTATCTGAGCGGTCACATGTTTGTCCAGCAGATGGCGCTGTGGTTCTTAAAATACAAGAACGTGATGCGATTTCACTGGAGAAACTGACATTAACCCCAGAACATTGTGAGAATGAATGAACTATTAATGAACTATGAGAATCAATTCTCATAGTTTAGAACAGGCATGTCCAAACTACGGCCCGGGGGCCAAATGCGGCCCTTAGACACATTTTTGTTGGCCCTCCTGTTTCCTGCTAAGTTGATCCAAACAACAAGAAGCAGTAGGTTTTACTGTAAAATTGGAAAGATTAAGCATTTTGATGTTATACCAACCTAATATTAATGTTCCAAGTCTTATAAAGGTGTGGAGGCTCATCCAAACTATGTCAAATGCAAAATTTTGAATGAATCACTTCAACAAATTTGATATTGTCAGGTTGTTTGTGGCCCTTTGCCCCTTATAAGTTTCAAAATGCGGCCCTCAGTGAAAAAAGTTTGGACACCCCTGGTTTAGAACATCGACTCTTTCACTCGCCAGCACACGATTGTAGACACGGGCAGAACATGCAAACTCCACACGGAAAAGACCCACGACATATGAAAGCTCAAGGTCACATCAGAGGTAGAGAACATGCATTTTACATTATGTTTTATGCTTGACTGGACAAATACTTGACCTCGCAGTAGTTTGTCATCTTGACTACAGATATATGACATGTGTTACCATCAGAGCTGGGTTGAATAATCGATTTTCCGATTTTTAATCGATTCACATATTAATGATCGATTCGTAAGTCCAAAGATCGTTTTTTTTTTTTTTTTTTTTTAATTTAAATTCTTTTCTATATTTCCCCCAGTGAACTTCAATCTACCTTCAAGAAAGATAATTCAGGACTCCTGGATTCTCTTTCTTGAAGGTAGATTGACCCTTAACCTTTTCATTAGTCTTCCATCAGTAACTACCAATACTTGTAAGATTTGCTGTTTTATTGATATAATACTAGTTTTAATATGTTGCTTCTCTACACAGTCATGAAGTGAAGGAATCGGTTCAAATACATTTTTCATTTTTAATAACATTAACCCCCGGATCGAATCGGAAATCAGATCGAAATCGGAGCGAATCGGATGGGATCTGAGAAATTGGAAAAAATCAATTTTGATTTTTTAAAAATCGGAATCGAATCGATTCTTGAAATTTGAATCAAAACCCAGCTCTAGTTACCATGGATACTGCAGTTTGTTGTAGCTCGTTTTGTGTTTATTTATGCTCTTTGACCTCTTTTAAAGGTCCACATGAAGGTTCTCCTGTTTTTTCTAATTATGAATTAGTTTGGTGGGATAGAAACTGTGTATTTATAAGTATTTAATCATAGTTTTACGTCTGTTAAGTTGCAGTTTGTGAAGAAATTTTGAAAAATAAAACAGAATCCCCTCTGTGATGTCATCAGCGTGCGACACAGAGACACTTTTCTGACAGTTTAAACCATCGTTGGGCTAAACAAAGGTGTTTTATGGTATTATTGTGTGTCAGATCAGAACTACTGTGTCATGTATGTGGATGTTGGCTCTTGTTTACAGTCTGGTTGCTAGGTAACAGCTGTGGAATGACCTTTACCTATGTCATGTTTGCTGCTCGTGTCCAACCAGGAAGTACAATTATAAACTTTACACGAACAGTCAAACTGGGGACAAAACGTTTAGTCAAATCTGAAATCTGAGCATGTGGACTACGTTTCAGTGACACATGTGCCCCGCCCCTGTCATGTGCCCCGCCCCCGTCATGTGCTCTTAAATCTTTGCGTCACATTCTTCTTCGTTTGGCCTCCAGGCTCTTCTCAAACCTCCTGACCACCAAAGGGTCACCACGCATTCTATTTGTGTCTCGTGCAGCTGATGCTGTCCGAGTGGCTGGTGGACGTCCCGTCAGAGCTGGCCTGTGATTGGCTGCTCGTGGTTTGTCCCGTGGGGAAAAGATCCCTCATCGTCGCCTCCAAGGTAAGACTCGTCACTTTGGCTGTTTTCATTTTACGTTTGGCAACAAGAGTCTGTTCTCTGACAGTGTAGTTTCAGCAGGGACCTGCAGGGGGAGCTCTATGGCCAGAGTTACTTAGTTCTGCCCTAAACTGTAACTTAAATCTTGCCTTATTTTTTCTATTAAAAATATACCTCTAGGCAGATGGATGCGTCTAATGTCATTCTGTGGAATATGCCAGAGGAAACAATAACATCTCCATGGAGACGACCGGGTGGCTGACCTGCGCGCAAAATTACATGCTGTACCTTTTAATAAAACATGAGACAAAAACTAAATAAAAGTAAAATACTGTAATATTCAACCTTTTTGGTGTTTTCTAGTCAACAAATGCAAATATTGTCTCAGTTAAAGGCGCTGCACCGGATTTGTACAGTTTTGTAACGTGAAAAATAGAACTAACTCATGTTAAACTCTTCACGGCTCCACACGTGTCGCTCACTAACATTACCGTATGTTTCAGACTATAAGTCGCACCAGCCAAGAAATGCATAATAGAATAAAAAAAACCTATATAAGTTGCACTGCAGTATGAAATGCTGTTGCAAGTGTGAAAATAACAAATAATATCACATGTAAGTCGCTCCGGAGTATAAGTATATAAGTATAAATATAAGTATAAGTCGCACCCCGGCCAAAACTATGAAAAAAGGTGCGACTTATAGTCCGGAAAATACGGTAATGCATTCTGAACATCCTAAATATTCACCACGATTAGTTTAAAAGTACTTTTCAGGAGCCTCCGAGTAAGTTTTGTCATCCCGGGTAAAGCTAACCAACATTAGCATGCAAACGGTGCACTTCCTGCTTCTCAGAGAATAAAACTCTTTACATTTAGACTTACAGAAAGCGTCTGTGGTCTCATTTTCACCTGGAGATATCTGTGCTGATGCCTTGTTAATATGAAAATGTGAACATCGTTGCACTTTAAAATATCGGCGTGTGCTAAAATATTGACACGTGCTAATAAATTTGCTGACACATTAATTTTGTGCGCTGTTGTATCAATACATATTTTTTGCTTGACACATTCACAGTTTTTAACAAAGAAACACTGTTGTTAAAGTGTATTTGGCTCTTAATAAGTCGTGGTTCATCAACAAATATCAGTATTGGTGTAAAATCTTGACATTTGCGATGATTCTGGACCGTCTTTTATAACGGCCGCTTTGGTTTCTGGTGTTTTTGTGTATTTTTCCAGTGTGAAATCTTGTTTTCCACACAAAAGACATAAAAAGGATTGTTCTCTAATAGCGCTGCGTGAACTGACGCCGCGCCCTCTAACAACAACTTCCTCTGTTTAGTTATTGACCCAATTCTCATCAGAAAAACACAAGCTGAGGAGAAAAAAAAACGACATTTTAAAGAGAATGAAAAAGAACCATGAGCCTCTAAAATATTATAAAATGGCACGAAAGCAAATGAATGATTAATAAACACGACGTCAACAATACATGGATTATTTTAGTGACTTTAGTTGGAACGTTGGGAAGTAAAATTGAGCCAATCACTATTATTTTGGGGGGAAAATTGCTAGATAAAAAGAAAAAGAAAAAAACATTTTGGGCAAGGTTTAAGACATTTACACACAAAAAAATTTACGCTAATGGCAATAATTTATCTGATTAATTTAAACAATGGACGGCTGTAGTAAATAGTTAATGTTTGATAATCATAACATTGGCATTATTAATAGGAATTAATACATTTTAATCAATAATACACTATTTGTAAACATTCTGTTCATAAACAAGTCTTCATTCAACATATTTCATCTTTTGTTTGGTTAAAATGTATTCAAAAAGTCAATATTTACGATAGAAATACTAAAATAATCATTAGTTTCAGCTCTATTTCAGCGAGATTCAGTCATTGATATCTTCTTTTTCATAGATTAATAATAGTAATAGATTTTTATGTTTTATTTTTAAGTAATAATGATTCTCAGTAATGATTTCAAGATCATAAACAAGTTTTAGCACAAACTAATTCAAATTTCTACCTCCAAACCACACGCTTCCACTGACGGGATTTAAAAAATAATGAAAATTAGACTTCAAACTTGATTAAAATCTGAGTAATCGCTCTGTTGATCTTATGTCAGTAAAAGCAGACTTTGGAGGAAGAAATGCAACTCATTTTAAGTACAGAATTATTAAAAATCTGTCAGAAAATGCACTCTGAAAGCCATTTTTATGTTTTTTATCAGACTAAATTAAAGCAAATCCTGACTCATTTTCTGCCGGCTTTAACGCTAAACCACTGAATAAAAGTCACATCCCACTGGTTTGTGCACTAAACGGGCGTGTCCAAACCTCGTCCGTCCAGCTCCGTCCAGCACACGTGACCGCTGCGCCGCTTGGCTCCGCCCTCGTCACGCTCGCGGCCTGTTGGAGCCCGTTAAAGAACATTGTGCATTGTTTGTTTGTGGTTTGTGCTTTTGTTCAGGGTTCGACGGCGGCTTACACCAAGAGCGGCTACTGCGTGAGCCGCTTCCCCTCGCTGCTGCCCGGTGGCAACAGGCACAACTCTGCCGTGGGGAAAGGTGCGAGTGCCGTTTTTTGTGGTTTTAACGACACTTAATTTTGCAAATATGTGAAGAATAAAGATCTCGGGACGTCAGGAAAAAAGGCCTTTTAGCGTCTTTGCTATGACTGAGGAACAAAACACGGAATATTCAAAGTCCATGTGACACGTTATACAACACTTTTCAGTAAAACAATGGTATAACCGTATTTTCCGGAGTATAAGTTAAAAAAAAGCCAAAAAATGCATAATAGAGAATAAACAAAATATATAAGTCACGCTGGAGTATGAAATGCGGTTGCAAGTGTGAAAATAACAAATAATATCACATAAGTCGCTCTGGAGTATATGAGTATAAGTAGCACCCCGGCCAAAACTATGAAAAAAGGTGCGACTTATAGTCCGGAAAATCCGGTACATTGACGATTTGACCAGACATTCTGCTTTGTTTTTCTCCAATTTGTCCATTTCTGTGATGTTTATAATTTCACCTTCTGGTTTGACACGTCCAACAAATATGACATAGGCAGAGGTCATTCCACAACTGTTACTTAGCAACCACACAGTAAACAAGGGCCAAAATGCATTTACATTGTACAGTACAGTACAGGCTAGCCCAAATTAATTGTCTGTTTGCTGTAACCCGAGTCAACATTTTTTAAGTGGGTTGGACGGTAGGCAAATTTTTTTTTTACTTTGAAGGCAAAAAAAAAAGATCCAAATTTTGTCATTTTTTGAGTCGGAGTGACCACCAGTCGGAGTGACCCCCAGGCTTCAACAGTCAATGACGGAAAACGTCTCTATCAACCCGATCGGGAGACTAAATCTCACGATTTTAAGACATTTCAATCGACCTTTTGTATGCCACTATCCTTTATTTTGGTAGCGAAGGCGAGCGGGGGAAACATGCGGGGGACTCGGGCGCCGCCATGTTTGTTGTGATGACGCTACTGGGCGTGTTTCAATCCCAGAATGCATTTGCTGTAATGTCACCCTGACAGAGGGTGACAATACTATGGACATGTCAGTGGCGCCGACAGAGGCAAACCAACTTGTAAAAGGCTATATGACGACTCCTACGCGCGGTCTGTTTTATTATAGACCCATGTGGAGGACTGAAAATGAAGACGCGCATGCGGTGCGCAGTGCATTATCAGTCCTTTGAGATGAAAGACAGGTTTCCCAGCGTGATAAAAATATTTGACACAGCGGTTAAGGAAAGACCGGTCGTTGAGTCGGCGAAATAATTGAAAAATAAAAGATTTTGACGTTTTTTCAACAAAATGCTGATATTTTTTTCCCTGTCGGCTAGTTTCATAGCGGGTCGGTCGGGTTACGGCAAACAGACATATTATTTTGCCTAGCCTTATGATTTGACAAATAATTACACCATTGTTGCAAATTTCCTCTGCGTTTTTGACGGAGCAGCGCTTTTTGATTTGAGGGATTGTGGCTCTACTTCCTATAATTTTCCACTTTTATTTGTCAAATTTCCTTCACAAACTGCGACTCGACTGATGTAAAACTATGATAATTAAATACTACAGGGACAAAACTACCAAACAATGTCATAATTGGAGAAACATGAGAACCTGTCACATGGACTTTAAATTAGATAATCTCGTGCCTTTTAATTAATTCTGAGCGCTTATGTATCGTTATTAATTTATTCCATTGTGTATGTCTAAGTGTGCGTTCATAAATAGTTTTTTGTTTCATTGTTGACGTTTTGGCTATAGATATAGATGGATCTAGATATTCCCCGTTACCGTTTGTTCCATGCGTTTGCTTTTGACACGGCGCTCGCGTAAAAGAGTTTAGCTTCGTTAGCGCTCGTGTCGTTGATCTCGTTCGCGAGTCTTCTCTTCGACTTCTGAGCCTCACAAAATAGCCACGTTTGTGACGTCAGACGCAGAGATCCGGAGGTCTGTTTTTTTAAGTCCATAAATCTGATCTTACAGCGGCGCGCTCATATTGGCATGTCGAGTCACGTCGCTTAAATGGTTATCTTTATTCTTATTTTTCCACTGTGAACTTACACCAAATCAAGAGGAAGGATTGTAGGAACTGATGCAACAATGTGTATTTTTATACTTAGGCACAAGGATGTCAAGATTATTTGGTTCATCGTGATTTTTCGGGTCACATTTTAATCATAAGAACCCAAAAAATAATAATATTGACAATTTTTGATGAAGAATTAAGTTTTTTTGTTCGATCTATTGCCCAAAAAATACATCTAAGTGTCAAAAACTTTATTTTATCTGGCTGTTTTTTTTTTCACATTTTACTTTTTGTCTTTTAGAAAGTTCAGTTTCATAAAGTCGGTCACAAACTTGAGGAACAGTCACATGTCAGAGCACGAAAACGAAAGAAAATGAAAGATTTCACTGTCGTTCGGTCACAGTCTCAATAATCGTGAATCATCGTTAAACTTGATATTGTGACATTCCTACTTGGGGCATTATTTTAAGTTCTAAACCGTGACAATGCAATGCCACAAGCGCGAGTTTAAAAGAACAGAATGAATCGTGTGTGACGTGTGGTTTCACCGTTCCAGACTACACCATCCTGGACTGCATCTACAGCGAGCTCGACCGCACTTATTACATTCTGGACGTGATGTGCTGGAGAGGACATCCCGTCTACGACTGCCCGGTAAGGTTTGAACCAGGAAGTGTCAACGTTACAATGACGAGCACATGTGCTTCACGTTGAGCCCGGTTTGGCCCGAATCGCCCAAAAGCTCCTGGTTTTCTCTCGTCCACAGACGGAGTTCAGGTTCTACTGGCTCCAGTCCAAAGTCCAGGAGACGGAGGGTCTGTCGGAGATCGCCAAACGAAACCCCGTGAGTATGAGACCCCCGCGCGAGCGAAACCCTGTGAGTATGAGACCCCCGCGCGAGCGAAACCCCGTGAGTATGATACCCCCGCGCGAGCTTAAACGAAACCCCGCGAGTAAGAGACCCCCGCGCGTCGTGTTTCATTTGGTTCTCGTCTCTCCACAGTTCCGGTTCGTGAGCCTCCAAAGCGCAGACTGCTCCGCCCAGTCCATCCACAAATCTCTAGCGGCCGACTACTGCTTCAACGTAAGAACCGTCTCTGTTTTGTTCACCGGCTTAACCTTCGGAACGATTTCGAAATGTTCTTTTTCTCTCCGTCTTCTGCTTTTTCCCGACAAACGTGTTGACCCAATTTGAACTGTGGACATCGATTTGCAATATCGGCTCATGTCAAATCGGTTGTGAAATGGGTGGATTCTGCAATATCTGCTTTTGTGACGCGTTCGAAGCAGCAGTTTAGCTTTATCGGGAAATAAAAGGTCAATAGTTCAAGCTAACGCACTCATCAGCTTAAAAAATGTTTATGTCCAGGAAATGTTTGAGTGAATTTTGGGTTTGACGCACAAAACGTAGAGCTTTTTAGCATTTTAAATACATAGTCGCTCTGGAGTATAAGTCGCACCCTGGGTCAAAACTATGTAAAAATGTGCAATTTATAATCCGGAAAATACGTTAATACAGAACGTTGCGTCTTTCAGGTGGACGGGCTCCTGTTCTACCACAAACAGACGCACTACACGCCGGGCAGCACGCCCCTGGTGGGCTGGCTGCGCCCGTACATGGTCGGCGACATCCTGGGCGTCGAGGTCCCCGAGGTCCCGCTGACGGCGAAGCCGGACTACGCCGGGCACCAGCTGCAACAGATCCTGGAGCACAAGAAGACGTCGGGCGAAGTCCGGCCCATGGCGCGCGACGGCGGCTACGAGCTGGAGCACCTGTCCACGCCCAGCCAGAACGGCACCGACGAGACCAAGTTTTTAAACCAGAGGCCGATCAAAGAGGCGCAGATGGAGGTCTAGACGCGGCGGGGAAAACGCAAAAACGTTTTTTCGACTCAAAACACGCTGTACTTGATATTTTTACCGTCTTCAAAAGCACGCAAAACGTCTCTCTCACTTTACGAGCGCATTCCTAGCGTCCGAAATGTGCGCCGCATCGAGTTTGTGCGCGCTAACGGTAACTTTAACTATCATGAAAAGTGTAAGTTGCAAATTTCCTCTGCGTTTTTTACTGAATGACGCTTTTTGATGACATCAGAGGGATTGTGGACCCGGCGCTACTTCTTGTAATTTTCCACTTTTATTTGTCGAATTTGCTTCACAAACTGCGACTCGACTGACGTACAACGGCGCGCAAAACGTCTCTCTTACTTTACGAGTGCGTTCCTAGCGTCCGAATTGCGTCGAGTTTGCGCGTGCTAACGGCGCACTTCCTAGTTTGCAGACGATCAAAACGCTTCGTAATTGGACGCGGACGAAGCGCGGCGGTCTCATTTTGACCCGAAAATCCTCTTTTCACAATATGTCCGCCTAAGAACGCAATGACGGCCGGGATATCGTGACATCGCATCGTCGGAAGTCTCGCAGTAACATCGTCGGCCGTCACAGGTACAAGCCCCCGTTGCGTGAATGCGTTGTTTTGTTGCGGCGGCTACGTAGACCATGATCCTTTGCTCCGTTTCAGTGCAGAAATAATCGCTGTCAAGCACTTTCATATCTTAGTTCTTTGGTTTGCGACGCCGATGATTCACCAAAGTCTTGCCAAAGACGTTTTAAAAGGAAAAAGTAACATTTGTACAAGTCGGTCGGCCTAATATCACAGTAAATATTGTAGCGTGAAATGAAAAATGTCGTAACACATTGTAGATAAACTGGTTAAAGCTCCTTAAAATACAAGTATCCATTTCTCTCGTGGTGTCGTCATTGGTCAAATAAAACTTCACTTTGTTAAAAAATTGTCGTGCGATTGTGTCCGACTGAAGAGAAAAGAGGCCGTTTTCAATCATTGTTTTCTCTTTTGTGGTCACTAGTCACAGCTACGTACAAAATCAAGTCTGAGGTTTAGTCGAAGCCAATCCTGACTTCATTAGATTGTTCTTTTCACGACATTTCCCGGTCGTCTCACTCGCCCGAGGTCCATCGCGAGTGTCGTGACATGGTAGAAAAGTGGTCACTGTCGAGCACGTGGAAAACTAAAAATGTACCGCGCAAACGCCGTATAAGTCGTAAAAAACACGACACAAACATGTTTTTCGAGGGTTTAAACGTTGAGAAATACGCCAGCATTTACAAGTCTGATGAAACAAACGCGTCACAGGTTCCACGATATTCTAGTTTGTTGACCTGCGTTTGTCGTCTTAATCGGCTTTTATTCATTTCTGCAAATAGTCTTTCAATCGGGCGTTTTTTTGAACACACTTTTGGTGTGTTCAACCAAATCAAAGGAATCCTCGTTCGAACAAGACAAATGTCGCTTTTATTTCACTGTCAAAAGAATAAAAACATTTGATGCAGTTATAATAATCGGGTTTTTCAGGTGGTATTTGACTCTTACTGTGGTTGTTTTGCATTGTCCACGTGTTTTTTTAAATGTATCGTGCTAATTAAAACTGTTTTTATGCCTTTTGTCCAGTAAAAACATTCTGGTGAACGTAAGAAATGTGTCTGTTTTTTCATTGACGGTCTTTATGTGTTTGTTTATTGTTTGTGGAAGAAGGAACTGGAGGATAGCTCTTTGAATGTTCAGTTAAATCTTCTGTCGCAGCGATCACATGGTTTGGACAGAGTCCTCTGTCCTTCGACCTTCTCGGCCAGGAAAAACCTCAAAACCTCTGTGGGAAAAAGTATAAACCTGGAGGAGTTCCAGAGTGAAGGAGAGATCTGACCCCTACAGACGGACGAGAGAGACAGTGGAGCTGGAGCCACTCAGGAGGAGAACCAGTTCTTCAGGAGGAGAACCAGCTCTTCAGGAGGAGAACCTTCTTTAGGAGCATCTGGGTCCACAGGTCATCGATGTGCCTGTCCTACCCCCCTGTAGGAAATGGGGAAAAGAAAAGGCAATGAACAGTTTGCAAGTGAAATTAAATATTAAATATTGTTGCTCCTTGGACAGCGCAGCTGAAACTAGGTTTATATTTCTGTTCTTAACTGGCCTGACCATGAGCCATTTCAAAGAGGAACGTTTTAAGCCTGAACTTAAATGAAGAGACTGTCGGCCTCTTTAACATGGACAGGAGCTGATTCCATCACACAGGAGCTCTACCTCCTACTCTGCTTTTAGAGACCCCTGGGACCACCACAATTATAGATATTGTATACATATATAATATACCTTTCTATTACTTATTTATTCACATTTTGGATGAGTGAACAGTCTGTAGATTTCCAGTAAAGTGTGACTGTGTGATTCTTGGTAAAAGTCGTTCACAAAAGCAGTGGAAAAACGTGATTGTTCTGTCTGTATTTGTCATGGCTCCGCCCACACGGGGAAAAGGTAACGCTTCACTTCACACTTCTGGTGCTGCGAGTCATTCTGAAATGTGTGAAGTCGGTGACAAATACACAGATCACACACGGAGACCAAACTGTTCTCAAAACACCAAGAAACGCAAAACATTTTCACATTTAGTATTAAACAGTGACATTAATGTTATGGATCGTGGTTTTACATTTAGTTTTATTGGGATCTAAAACAGATTCGTGTGCAGATCTCACATGTTTTTATTGTTGAAATTTGCGCCGTGACATTTTTAGACATGTTTGAGTGAATGCAGAGAAGTGGGCGGGGATAGGAAGTGGGCGGGGATAGGGGGGATTCAGAAATATAGATTAAATCCATGTTTTGTCATCTGAATCAACATTCACAGACATATTGAAGATAAAAGCTTAATAGCATTTTAAAAGGTGTACAGTGTAACTTTCTGTAATTTTTCTGGTGAAGTGGTCACCGTGGCGATAATGTAATACTGCGAAACAATCTGGTCATTACAGATCAGCCACCAGAACAGTTACATAATGCACCTTTAATGTTATGAGATTTCATCATTTTTCGGCTAATAACGGCTTTTATTTCTTTTTACTTTAATGTTTTTATTATTATTATTCATTTATTTTATGTATTTATATATATTTTTTATGTATTTATATTTTTAATTTATTTTTTGTATTATTTTGTATTACTTTAAAAAAAAAGTTGATTATTAGGCCCGAGTGCCACAAGCTGGCGACAGGCCTATTAATCTCGTAAGGCCGCGCGAAGCACGCCTGCGAAAGTGCGCACATAGTGCACACGAAATCGAGCGCGAAGCGCTCGCCCACTTCCAAACACTCACTAACGCACTCCTTCACTCACGCACGCCCCGTGCATACTAATTAGTAGTAGGAAAATGGAACATTACCGTTGCAAACGGGCGAAGCCCGTGCAAAAGTGCGCACTAAACGAGCACTTTACATTGGGTCGTCATCCCCATATAAAGCACTCATTTGCGCTAAGTAGCTCATGAATACGTTCCCCATCTCTTGCATGTTCCGTGCATATAAGCATGTAATGCAAAAATTGAACATTATTACTGTATAGAGGGCCAAAAACACAAAGTGGGCGGAGCCCACTCAAAATTAACGAAAGTACCCGTCAGTGACCAGGGACCCACACCATGAGGTAGGAAAGCGCGAGCGCTTTCCGAAAATGTATAGTTTATGATATTTGAAAAATGGGAAACATTGTTTTCGCATCGGAATATTATTCTTTCTTTCTTTCTTCTCGGGACCAACCCCCCTATTTTTCACCCAGTGAACATTGACGAAAAGTCACAAAAATTTGCACACCTCTAAAAATCGTGCCTCTCTACATTCTGGCTATTTCCCTTTTCTAAAATAAAAAAAAATTGGCGCGTCAGCGCCCCCAAATGTACCAAAAATGCATTGAGAAATAGGAAATGACCCAAAAAAAATCTGATCGTAGAATCATGAAATTTGGCGCAGAGGTAGATGGTGACAAGAGAAGTAAAAAATATTATTGCGGCAACGCCGTCCACCCAACCAAATGTCGGCCATATTGGTTCAAAAATGGCTAAGCATGACTCGGGAGTTTTTCCAAACGTCGTACTTTTACGAACTCCTCCCAGGGCGTTGGCCCTAAAAAGCTGAAATTTGGTGAAAATGCTACTGAGGAGTGGGACATCAAAAGTTATTCAAATTACATTGATACCTGTCACGGTCTCTGTGCGGCGAAGCCACAAACTGTAGCAAGAATTTCAGAAATCTCCCAAATTTAACATTTCTGCCGTTTGCGCAGATAAAGTCCGAATTGCGTCAAATTAGAATCAGTTGTTAAACTCTTTGCCCTAAACGTACTTGAAGTGAAATTAATTAATTTGGAGCCACAGCGCCCCCTACAGATTTTATATGGAGGTTAAATGTTTAGTTTTGCGAAATTATATGAAATTTGACACACAACTCAATTTTAGCATCCCCATCAAAAAAGTCAATGAGACCCATGTCATAATTGTTATGGCTTTGCCGTAACGATGACCGAAACCTTCCATGTTATTCCAATGGGGAAATCGCCAGAACATGTTTACACTTTAGACTTTCACAAACTCCTCCCAGGGCGTCAGCCCTATTAACCTGAAATTTGGTGAGACTCATCTTCAGGGGTGGACCATCAAAAGTTATCCACATTTTTATTCAAAGAGTCACGGTCTCTGTGCGGCAAAGCCGCACATTTTGCCAAGAATTCAAAATAAAATTGCTTTTTGATGGTAAAACAAAGGGGAGAAGATGTGACAGCGTCACAGATTCAGCAGTAGGCGTAATAAAAGGACAATTGGGGCGCGTTAGCGCCCCCTCCTCTTGCGGCGTGACGGTGGCGTGGCGAGGGCCGATCATTGCCGCTTGCGGCTATATTTTTCTTTATTTTTGTTATTTAATTTACATTTTTTGAATTTTATATTTCCTTTCTTTACTGTTTTACTTTTACTTTACTGTTTTAATTATTATTATTCATTTATTTTTATTGATTTGACTGATTGATATATATATTTTTAATGTATTTATATTTTTTATTTAATTATTTTTTTCTTTTATTTTTTCTTTATGTTTTGTATTATTTTGTATTATTATTATTTTTTAAAAATGTTATTCTTTATTTTTTTTAATTCCTTTTTTTTATTGTATTGTTAAATTCCTGCCTTCTCCAGTTAAAAGCCTTTCAGCGCTGCATAAATCAGATTGACCTGCTGTGAATAGTTCAACCATAATTCAAACCGTTACCGATGACGACGACGATAATATAAGAGCGCAAACACAAACTGTAGTATTTGGCTTTCGAGCTGAGCTGTCAGAGTTTCACAGTTTCTTTCTCGGGTGGTTTTGGTTCAGGCCGTGGTGGTTTTACTCTACAGGTTCAGGTATTAGTCAGCACCGCCGTCGCTTTCCAGGAACTAGACACGGGCCCGGCTCACGTCAGCTCTGGCCCACTTCAATCGACCTTTTACTGGAAACTGAAGAAAAGAATCTCTCGAAAACACAAATATCTGCAACGTTTACTTTGACTTTAGCCCAGACTCAACAGCGCTCCGTATAAAACGCTTAAACACACATTTGAAGTGCTCGATCGGCTGATTATTCACTGAAATCAAAATGTGAGCGATACAAATCAGAATCGACAACTTTGTTATTTTGTTTTTGTGTAATTTTGTCTGAAAAGCTGTTTGTTTTTCTTTTTTTTGGAGGGATTTGGGTTCGAAACGGAAAAAGAACGAACCACACACGAAAATCTCTTCTCTTCTTTAATAAATAAATACATTTTCTGGAGTATAAGTCGCACCAGCCAAAAAATGCATAATAGAGAAGAAAAAAAAGATATATAAGTCGCACTGGAGTATAAATATATAAGTATAAATATAAGTATAAGTCGCACCCCGGCCAAAACTATGAAAAAAGATGCAACTTATAGTCCGGAAAATACGGTACATAAGTGTGTTTGTGTTTTCACTGCGGTCAGTCCTTGGTCAGTTTGTGTTCTCGCTGCGGTCGGAAGAATGTTCCAGAATGATCCATCTGTCGTGTCCGTGGCAGGGGTTTTGAGGCCCAGATACATAGTTCTGAGATGGAGCGGGACACGTGGTAACGGTGGGTCTCCTGGCAAATAGACTTTGACATGGACATGTGACTTTAGGGTCCTCCACGGAGATGAACACATATTTTCCCGCTCTTTGTCTGCCAGATTAGAAATGCAGTTATATAATTTAGATATTATTCACCTTCAAGATGGAGGGATGATGGACAGATAGATGGATGATGTTTAGATGGATGATTTAAATAATAATAATTCTAATTCTAATAATAGCCTAATCATTTAAAACAGGAGTCAAACATTTGTATAAAATAATAATACATAAAAATAAATAATAAGTGCCTAATCATTTAAAACAGGAGTTAAACATTTGTATAAAATAATAAAAAATGTATTTAATTTAAATATATATGAATAATCATCATCATCGTAATAATAATAAGTGCCTAATGATTTAACACAGGAGTTAAACATGTGCCAACCCCACGTGACCCCCGTGGCCCCGCCCCTGTCCAAATGACTCTCAAAATGGCGCATTATTTCCTCCTGTTCCTATTTTTATGAATGAAGGCGTTGATCGCGTGCCCCGCCGCGTCCGCCCTCACCGCCAGGGGGCGCAGCGGCCCCGCGGGCGCCCTCTCACACACACACACGGACCCGACGCTGCCATTCCGCGCGCGGTCGTAACGCGGCGTGCGTGACGGAGCTCTCTGCCGCTCGCATCACGCGTTTAAAGCGTCTTCTCCGCGCTCCATCTTTCACCACGTCGTGTTTCTCCGCCGCGCCGCGACACGACACGCACGCGACACGACGTCTTCTTCTTCTTCTTTCCTCGGTTTTTGAAATTCGACACAACATCCGCACGCGCTCCGCTTCTTCTCGCCCTCTCTCACGCGCGCGCTGCCCGTTCGGATGCGGACGATTACCGGGGTGAATTCGGGCCGTTTTCGCCCGCGGTAACTTCTCGCGCTGTGGCGGACGAGTTGCGGCGTCTGCGTGAGGGAGGAAAAGCGCCGAAACGTCCCGCTTTTGCGCGAGGAACACGCAACAGAAGAAGAAGAAGAAGAGGACGCATCACAAACAAACACATTTTTTTTTCCGCTTCGCACTCGATGAAAACGACGCGTCTCTTTCTCCGCAGCGGCACGAGCTGAGTCCAGACGTGAACCATGGCAGCTACTTTGACGCTGGAGGAGGAGCAGGTAGGCCACGAGTACATTTATTATTATTAGTATAATTTTGATGTTATTTTTAATTTTGACGTTTAAATGTTCGGGACTTTTCACGCCGCCCCCGCTCCGCGTCCGGTGCGAATTGGCCGCGGAGCTGTTGCGAAATGTTGGAGGAGGAAAGAAAAAACGCGAAAACGCAAACGTTGTATCGATTTGTGGCGCATTATTGCTCCGATTGCGTCAGCTCGCTTCCTCTTCCGAATCAACAACACGAGCTCACGAACAAAACGGTTTTTTTTTTTCAATTTTTGCGCATTTTTAAAAAAATTTCCCGTCCGCAGATGTTTGGATGAATGTTGTTTGCGCAGGAAAAGTAGCTTATGGAAACTTTCCCAGCGGCCAATAAAACCGTGCACGCGTCACGAGAAGGAAATCCATGTTATTTACACGTTTGAATCCGCATTTTCAGCCACTTTTTGACCGTATATTTTGTGTAAAGAGGCTGAAAATGATCAAAATTAGCTGCAATTGGAAGAACTTTAACTGCATTTGACCCATAATTGCTCAAACAGAACAAGAAATCTCTGGCAGTTTTGGTTTTCCACGATAATACCCACTTATTGTTCAATAAATTAAAGATTAAACCATATTTTTAGGGTTTAATGTTGATCGTAACTACTTTTTTATGCACTGGCAGCAACTTTTCTCCTGCTGTGGTTTACTGTAAATATTGGAGAATGTGGGGAGGTTTGTAACTCTTTTACCTCAGTATTTGGAGCTACAACTTTCTAACATTGACACAAAATGCCTTTATTTATTGGCTACAAAATGCACCCGTTTAGATTTGGTAAAAATAATCATGAGCTGATGTTTAGTGCAAGAATTTCCTCTGTTACGACCTTGTCCACGGCGGCTCGTAACACGCTGTGAGGGTTGTAACACTTTGCCTCAGCGTTTGGAGACACAGCTTTCAAACCTTTACACAAAATGCCTAGAGCTGGGTTGATCTTTTTTTTTTTTTTTTTTTTTTTTTTTTATTAAATACATTTTAAATTATTTTCTACATTTCCCTCAGTGAACTTCAATCTACCTTCAAGAAAGATAATTCAGGACTCCTGGATTCTCTTTCTTGAAGGTAGATTGACCCTTAACCTTTTCATCAGTCTTCCAGCAGTAACTACCAATACTTGTAAGATTTGCTGTTTAATATTGATATAATACTAGTTTTAATATGTTGCTTCTCTACACAGTCATGAAGTGAAGGAAACGGTTCAAATACATTTTTAATTTTTAATAACATTAACCCCCGGATCGAATCGGAATCGGAAAACAGATCGAAATCGGAGCGAATCGGATGGAATCTGAGAAATCGGGAAAAAATCGATTTTGAAACGTAAAAATCGGAAACGAATCGATTCTTGAAATTTGAATCAAAACCCAGCTCTAAAAATGCCTTTTTTTATTGGCTACACAATGCACACGTTTAGATTTCTTGAAAATAATCATGAGCTGATGTTACATCCTTCTCCACGGCGGCTCGTAACACGCTGGGAGGGTTGTAACACCTTGCACCTCAGTATTTGGAGTTACAGCTCTCTAACGTTTACACAAAATGCCTGTATTTATTGGCTACACGGCGAGTTGTAACACTTTTTGCCTCAGCGTTTGAAAACTGTAGCTCCAAACGCTACAAAAGGCACGTCCGGTTAGAGTTTGTGAAAATAATCATGAGCTGATCCACTTGTTCCTAAGTATTTGGAGTTACAGCTCTCTAACGTTTACACAAAATGCCTGTATTTATTGGCTACAAAATGCACCCGTTTAGATTTGGTGGAAATAATCATGAGCTGATGTCGAGTGTTTCCTCTGTAACTCGCTGGGAGGTTTGTCGCCGGGAAACGAAAGGCCGTAAATAGAACATCTTTTATAATTGCGCGTTTGACTTTTCCCAGGTGCCGACACAAACCTGTCATTTAGTCTGGATGTGAAGTCCGGCCTGTTATTACTGCGGACCAATCCAAATAAACTGCACCATTTACACGTGGCCAGTGCCCCGAGAAGTACTCCACTTTGTCAGGAAAAGTTCAGATACACGTGCAAAAAATAAACGTTTTGAAGTACCTGTTAAAAAGTATTTCAGACAGATTTTGAGAACTGTTAAATGAAGCAATTTTTTTTTTTTTTTTTTTTTTTTTTTTTAATTATTATTATTTATTTTTTTTAAGAATTTTGCAGATTTTAGAATTTTCACCATAACATTTTTTAAATAGTACTGATAAAATGATATTAATAAAATAGTAATGATAAAATAATAATAATAATAAAATGGTAATAATAATTAAATAATAATAATTTTAAAAAGAGAGAAAATTATGTTTAAAAAATAATTACAAAAACAACATGATAATAAATTAAAAAAAAATAACAATAATAAAAAAAAAACCTGCACTGTAAAAACTACTTGAGTACAGTACATTTATTCATTTCAGAAAGTCCGGTTTTGATTTGACGCACATTTTAACTGTGGAAACGATTCCAAAAAGTTGAAATGTTTATGGTTGGTTCTTGCGTCAGTATTTTCAGTTCAAATGCACAGTCCACATGTTATATATGTTTTGACAACTTAAAAAGGAAGTTGAGTTTCCAGTACAAATACTTTATATTTTGTGCTACGTTTTGGTTAGAACTGTTTGAAATGGCAAAAATAAAAAAAAAGGTCACAATTGTGGGGGTTTTTTTGTCCCAATTTTGTTTTCCATCGGTCGATATTGACAAAAATGAATATCTCAATATATTTTTGCAGTATCTCGACAACAATATTCAGTCAATTCAACAGGAATGAGGATCAGATATTTGTTTTACATGTCTTTTAAATGAATCACAAATATCACTGTTTACCTTTTTAGTTTGAAAGTCTACTACAAAACTTAAGTCATTTTTATTTGTAATCGGCTCGTTTTGCAGCATTTTTAACTGTAAATAACATAATTTGACAATTCTCATAGTCTGAACTCTGCTTTAATTCACATCCTTTTTTTAAAAAAGTTTCGAATTTCAAACGACTGGACTCTATCTTTGTTCTTACCGGCAGTTTATTGGTCAGTTTGCGCTCTTGGGCTTTCATGTGGAAACAACAATCTGCTCCAAATTTGTTCCCATTCTTTCTTTTAATCCTTTTCAAAGACGTTTCCGTAAAGTGCATTTTTCTCCCACATAGACCTTAAAATAGCTCCTACAAACGCCAAACTTTACAATCTCGAACTGAGCGAGATTACTATAAGTCGCACCAGCCAAAAAATGCATAATATAGAAGAAAAAAACATATATAAGTCGCACTGAAGTATAAGTCACATTTTTGGGGGAAATGTATTTGATAAAATCCAAGACTAAGAACAGACATTTCCTCTTGAAATACAGTTTAAAATAATAACAGATGAGAGAACATGGTGAATAGGTGTACGTATGCTAACGCTAACACCTTCAGCTACATGACGTATGCTAACGCTAACACCTTCAGCTACATGACGTATGCTAACGCTAACACCTTCAGCTACATGACGTATGCTAACGCTAACACCTTCAGCTACATGACGCACAGACAGAACTGTGGTAAGTGTCTGGTATGTTAACGTAACATATGAACAGTTATTCAGATAACTATAGCATAAAGAACATGCTAACAAGTTTACCAAAGCATCAGTTTTACCCCAAATCACTAAATCCACTGAATTCTTCTTCCTCTGTGTCACTTCTAAACAACTCCACAAACTCCAGAGGAAGAGGAAGTGCAGATTCTTCTTCTGCGTCGCTTAGAGCCTAGAGCGCCCTCTTGTGGTTGTCAGTGTGAAAATAACGAATAATATCACATATAAGTCGCTCTGGAGTATAAGTCGCACCCCGGCCAAAACTATGAAAAAAGGTGCGACTTTTCAGAAAATATGGTAATTCCGAGCCTGATTTATTAATGTTTTACAGTTTAAAAAATGAGGTGAAATTTAAATTTTTGAGGCCAATCTTCAGTCGGATCGAGTTTGCTCAAAAACGTAATAAAAAAATCCACAAACCCTTCTGTGAATATTTTTATATCCAACATGTCAACAAAACTTAACCAAGAAATTTAAACCTGCTCTGTGCATTTTTCAGATTTAAACATGCAAAACGTGCAAATTTTGGTTGTTTTTACACGTAAAAAGCCTTATTTCTATATGAAAACATGACACAATGAAAAACTTGTAATACATTTCTTTCTCACATTCACGTGCGGTAACGACGGCACAAGACCGAGGAGCGATTCGCCGGCGTTTGAACCTTTACGTTCGCCGCTGCATGTGATTCGTTAAAGAGTCTAAATGTATGCGACTTCAAACGCCGGGGCCCCGAGTGAGCACGCACTTGTGAATGAAAGGCCGTTTGTCTGCGCGCGTCCGGAGCCGAGATGAAGCGGCCTCTGTGTCGCCGCCTGAAGCCTCGCGTCGGCCCGGAATGTCGCACGATCACACGGAGCGATGAGGATGATCGATACGCGCGAGGGTGACCGAAACGGGCGAGGGCGATCGATACAGGCGAGGATAATCCTGTTGTACATATAGATGATAGTTTTACATCAATCGAGCAGGTATTAGTGGAGAAAACGTAGAAAAATCTGTATAAAATGACAGGAAGTGACATCACACCAGGAACACTCATCCCAGTCAAAGTTTATGCAGAATCTACACAAAGAAACAACTTTTTTGACTCTCTAAACATTATTTAAAAAAAAATAGTTGCTCTTGCGTAGTTTTATTTGTCAAATAATACAAACTGTGACATTTAATGAGTTTTTGGGTCATTTCCAAATGTGATGTCATCGATTATAACCAGGAAGTAAAATTACAAACATAAAGAATTTGCTATTCTGGGAGAAAATTTGTATAATTTTTAGCTAAATTTCAAATATAAGTCTTTTTTTTAATTTAAAGGCGGTATGGACGATTTTTCGGCGATTTGAGAACGCAGGTGGAAGTGCGCATGTGCACTCCCCCGTGTGGACCGATACAACACACACGTGCGTTTGTTTATTAGCGCGATGGATTGCATCGTATCGCTCGTCTCCCGTAGATTTCTGTCCACTTCTGCGTCAGCTCGAACTGTCTTTCTCAGTCTTCATTTTGCCCCGTACACTGAGGGAACTATATTATGATAGATCCATGCGCTTAGGCACGCGGAAACGTGAGGACGAACCGCACGCGGCTGCAGGTGAGCGATAGGTGCGTTTTATGATTGATACGTGGCAGGACAAATGATTTATCCACGCCACGAGGAAATATGATAAAAAATTTGCTGAAAAAAATCTTCCATACCACCTTTTAAGTATATCATGTATCTACCTAAACTGCACGGGAGTTCATGTGAAAACAACTATTTATACTAAAATGTACTAGAAAACAGTGTATTTATGTATACGTTCCGATAAAACGCCGAAATCTTCTGCTAACTCATTCCATATCTTAGTTTTATTAATTGACTCATGCTTTATTGGGATTCTAAAGATGTTCCTGAGGTTTTAGGAGTGAGTTGTGAGTTTAAGCGTCTGTTTTGTACAGCTAAATACACTGTTTATTTTGTAGTTTTTACAGTTGTATGAACTCCTGATCTTGTAGTTGCACAAGATGCATGAGAATGTCTTTGGTCGACTTTAAGATCGTCTTTTCTGAATAAAGACCATTAACAAAAGCAAGCAATTTTATTATCAAACGTATTATTCTTGAGGTGAGACACTAAAGTTTTGTGTTTATTTTAAGTGTTTTCAAAAAAGGATTTGCTGATATCTACTGTACAACCAAGTTTTTTAGGCATAATTTAGATTTTTACACCAATTTTCAGTCAGATCTACCAGGAGTTTACACTAATACTAAATAATATCCATATTTTTTTGATCAAACGGTGATAATTAAGCAAGAAATTTAACCTGGCTTTTTCTTTTTATCTTTTTTTCCAGATTTATCACCAAATGTGTGAATGTTTTTTTATTTTTTATTTCTGAAAACGCTGCTCGATGAAGGTTTATTTCCCCGTTCACCTGCTGCGTCTCAGATTAGATTCAGATTGTTGTAAAATTGAGGTTAAACGATAAAACGACCACAATCTCAACGTCTGTTTTACCTCTGAACGTTTGTCCAACTCTGAGCTTCATCTGCTCCACTTCCTGTGTGAGCCGGGCCCCTCCACCGGACGAGGCCCCCAGAGGAGAAGGGGGAGAGGAGAAGGGGGAGAGGAGAAGGGGGAGAGGAGAAGGGGGAGAGGAGAGAAGGGGGAGAGGAGAGAAGGGGGAGAGGAGAAGGGGGAGAGGAGAGAAGGGGGAGAGGAGAGAAGGGGGAGAGGAGAGAAGGGGGAGAGGAGAGAAGGGGGAGAGGAGAGAAGGGGGAGAGGAGAGAAGGGGGAGAGGAGAGAAGGGGGAGAGGAGAGAAGGAGGAGAGGGAGGAGGAGAGGAGAGGGAGGAGGAGGAGGGAGAGGGAGTGGAGAAGGCGGGAGGGAGGAAAGGGAGAGGAGATGGAGCCAGAAAGGCGGAGTGGCAAGGAGGGAGGAGAGAGAGAGGGAGAGGAGCTGGGGAGGAAAGGGAAGGAGAGACGGGGGTAGGAAAGGGGTAGTGGCAAGGAAGGAGGGAGGAGAGGGAGTGGAGAGAGGGGAAGAGAAAAAAGAGGATGGTTAAAGAAGAGAGCAATGGAGGAGGAGGAGGAAGGAAAGCTGGGTGTAAAAGAGGAAGGGCTCCGCAATTAATCGAATTCTAATCGACGTCAAGATTCAGTTGTTTCTAAAGGTCAATGACCTGAGCTTTTCACACCACGTCCGACTCTAGAGAAAGAAACTTTACTACTTTCATGTGTTAAATGTCACAGATTAAAGACTTATTGTTTATTTTTAGAAAAGTAATGTTGAAAGACACAATTTATTTGGCTTTAACGAGACGAAAATGAATGAAAAATTGCGATCGATCTGTGTGTGGAAATAAAGAAAAGTGTCATTAGTTTGTCGTTTTGAGAAAATTGTGTCGTGACAATTGTATAAAGCGGTATTTCTTCGTGTTCTCTGCACCGAAATGCAGCAAAGGATCATGGTCTTTGTAGTTCCCTCTGTTTCTTTAGCTGCTGTAGTTGCGTTTGCGGCGGGCCACAGGGTTCTTCTGCATCAGCGGGAGGAGAGGGAAGTGTCCATGTGCGGCCCTCGGGAGGAGAGGGGAGTGTTCATGTGCGGCCCTCGGGAGGCGAGGGAAGTGTTCATGTGCGACCCTCGGGAGGAGAGGGGAGTGTTCATGTGCGGCCCTCGGGAGGAGAGGGGAGTGTTCATGTGCGGCCCTCGGGAGGCGAGGGAAGTGTTCATGTGCGACCCTCGGGAGGAGAGGGGAGTGTTCATGTGCGGCCCTCGGGAGGAGAGGGGAGTGTTCATGTGCGGCCCTCGGGAGGAGAGGGGAGTGTTCATGTGCGGCCCTCGGGAGGCGAGGGGAGTGTTCATGTGCGACCCTCGGGAGGAGAGGGGAGTGTTCATGTGCGGCCCTCGGGAGGCGAGGGGAGTGTTCATGTGCGACCCTCGGGAGGAGAGGGGAGTGTTCATGTGCGGCCCTCGGGAGGAGAGGGGAGTGTTCATGTGCGGCCCTCGGGAGGAGAGGGGAGTGTTCATGTGCGGCCCTCGGGAGGAGAGGGGAGTGTTCATGTGCGGCCCTCGGGAGGAGAGGGGAGTGTTCATGTGCGGCCCTCGGGAGGAGAGGGGAGTGTTCATGTGCGGCCCTCGGGAGGAGAGGGGGAGTGTTCATGTGCGGCCCTCGGGAGGAGAGGGGAGTGTTCATGTGCGGCCCTCGGGAGGAGAGGGGAGTGTTCATGTGCGGCCCTCGGGAGGAGAGGGGAGTGTTCATGTGCGGCCCTCGGGAGGAGAGGGGAGTGTTCATGTGCGACCCTCGGGAGGAGAGGGGAGTGTTCATGTGCGGCCCTCGGGAGGAGAGGGGAGTGTTCATGTGCGGCCCTCGGGAGGAGAGGGGAGTGTTCATGTGCGGCCCTCGGGAGGAGAGGGGAGTGTTCATGTGCGACCCTCGGGAGGAGAGGGGAGTGTTCATGTGCGGCCCTCGGGAGGAGAGGGGAGTGTTCATGTGCGGCCCTCGGGAGGAGAGGGGAGTGTTCATGTGCGGCCCTCGGGAGGCGAGGGGAGTGTTCATGTGCGACCCTCGGGAGGAGAGGGGAGTGTTCATGTGCGGCCCTCGGGAGGAGAGGGGAGTGTTCATGTGCGGCCCTCGGGAGGAGAGGGGAGTGTTCATGTGCGGCCCTCGGGAGGAGAGGGGAGTGTTCATGTGCGGCCCTCGGGAGGAGAGGGGAGTGTTCATGTGCGGCCCTCGGGAGGAGAGGGGAGTGTTCATGTGCGGCCCTCGGGAGGAGAGGGGGAGTGTTCATGTGCGGCCCTCGGGAGGAGAGGGGAGTGTTCATGTGCGGCCCTCGGGAGGAGAGGGGAGTGTTCATGTGCGGCCCTCGGGAGGAGAGGGGAGTGTTCATGTGCGGCCCTCGGGAGGAGAGGGGAGTGTTCATGTGCGGCCCTCGGGAGGAGAGGGGAGTGTTCATGTGCGGCCCTCGGGAGGAGAGGGGAGTGTTCATGTGCGGCCCTCGGGAGGAGAGGGGAGTGTTCATGTGCGGCCCTCGGGAGGAGAGGGGAGTGTTCATGTGCGGCCCTCGGGAGGAGAGGGGAGTGTTCATGTGCGGCCCTCGGGAGGAGAGGGGAGTGTTCATGTGCGGCCCTCGGGAGGAGAGGGGAGTGTTCATGTGCGGCCCTCGGGAGGAGAGGGGAGTGTTCATGTGCGGCCCTCGGGAGGAGAGGGGAGTGTTCATGTGCGGCCCTCGGGAGGAGAGGGGAGTGTTCATGTGCGGCCCTCGGGAGGAGAGGGGAGTGTTCATGTGCGGCCCTCGGGAGGAGAGGGGAGTGTTCATGTGCGGCCCTCGGGAGGAGAGGGGAGTGTTCATGTGCGGCCCTCGGGAGGAGAGGGGAGTGTTCATGTGCGGCCCTCGGGAGGAGAGGGGAGTGTTCATGTGCGGCCCTCGGGAGGCAGAGTAGCAGCTGTTAAAAGCCTTTCCACAGAAGAGGTCGTTTATCTGAGAGCAGAGCGTCTCAACCCGGGGGCCCTCCACCTCCGCGTACAGAAACATTCCATCTGGTTTAAAACGTGACATTTCTGGGTTTTCAGCATCACCTAATCGTTCTCGAGCGGCAATTCATTTCCTGCCGGTGGAGGAGGGCATTAGAGGACGAGGGAGGGGCCGTTAACACAGAAACACATTCAATTTACTGGAATAGAATGTCGAAGGGTTTGGCCCCGTGGACGTGGAAGGGTTTGGCCCCGTGGACGTGGAAGGGTTTGGCCCCGTCGTCTAAGGGTTTGGCCCCGTCGTCCAAGGGTTTGGCCCCGTGGACGTGGAAGGGTTTGGCCCCGTGGACGTGGAAGGGTTTGGCACCGTGGACGTGGAAGGGTTTAGGGTTTGGCCCCGTCGACGTGGAAGGGTTTGGCCCCGACGTCGGAAGAGGCAGGGTATAGCCGATGTGCCGGTGTTTTTTGTTGTCCCTCATATGTCAGATTTGTCTTTTTGAACAAACTAATGAGTAAAAATACAAATGGAAAATAAATTGGGCATAAATATACATATATATGGTGGATTTTATGTCCAAGATCCCAGATATTTTGTTATTTTTACTAAATCAAAAGGTTAATCGAAATCCAAATTTTGGCGTCAGCAAATACAGGTTTTCTCATGAAACAGCTTTTTCTATTGATCACTTGTTTTTCCATGAGTTTAGGTTAAAGTAGAAAATGACAGGAACTGACATCACTCATGCAGAATTTACACACATTTTTACCCCTAAACAATAATTCAACGTAATGAAGATACTCTCGTATATTTTTATTCGTCAAATATTTAAAAAAAAACATACGTTTTGGCCCAGTGTTTTTCAAGCACATTTTTGCCAAATTTTAGATATATTTATCTTGACTCCAGTTTAGTTTAACGAGTAATCCAACCTGTCAGAGGCACTTTAAATGTTTTGGTTCAAATTCCAATCCAGCCTTTAAAACGCAACCTTCAAATGTGTTATGTCGTTATGGTTACGCCGTTGACCAACAGATTATTTATTCATCCGGGTGACGTTAACGTGAAGTGAAATTCTGCAGCTTCTAGAGACGTGTCAATCGCATTGTTCCTGAAGTGGATCGTTTGAAATTTTTTTTATAAATGTAGTTAAAAAGTGAGATTTAATTTCAAAACGCAAACAAATTAATAAATATTCCTCATGAAAAACATAAACACAAATTATTATAAAGTGCAAGAGCATTTATAATGGGGAGGGGCATTTAAAGTGCCCCCTACAGGTCGGACGACTCATTGAACTAAAATGCAGTTTGAATTTTGCTGAAAGTTTAATTACAGAATAGCCATTTTTTTAGCTTTATAATTTCACTTCCTGTTTGTTATTGATGACATCACACTAGGAAATTACCCAGCAAACACTGGGCCATTTTTTTAATTTGACAAAACAAAATATATGAAAGCAACTTTATTTTGTTGAATTATCGTTAGGGTCAAAAAGGTTGTTTGTTTGTGTAAATTATGCATATAATCTGGAATAAGTGTGAAGTCACTTTCTGCCATTTTCTACAGATTTTTCAACATTTTCTCCACAAATCGGGAATAAATGAAGTAAATTCAGAGCGAATCCAATCCTCTCTTGCATGTTTTTAATCGATCGATCCACAGAAAAGCAGCGTTTGGAGCAGAGTTTGGACGATTTGAACAATTAAATTGGGCTATTTTTTGTGTCAAATTGCACATATTAACAGTCTCTCAAAATCAATACTGAAAGACTTTTATAATTTGTTTTTGGCGAGACAAAATACAAACGAGATCGCTCAATTGAAGGAAAAAAATCGACCGTAATTTACTTTCTTGCCATTTCTCGCCCTGCCTTTCATTTATAATCTACGTCTTCTAACTCAATATGTAGATTTCATCAACTGGAATTCATTGCTGTCGGGCGTTAAAAGGCGTGAAAAGGTTCTCGACTTCCTGTGTCTTGTGGTCATCGACTCGCGCCAACAAAACCCAACCGCCGCCCGTCTCAGCTCTCGTAAACTGATTAGACAAAGTGTTGATCGAACGCCTGAATCACGACTCTCCGTAGAAGCGACTGGGAGCATGACGGTGCAGGTCCGCCTCCTCTGCTTCCCATAAAACCCTTGTGGCAGCAGCTCCGCCCTCCCGGCAGAGACGATAATAGCCTCCGAGATGACTCCCCCCTGGCAGGAATGTGGCCCCTGGCATGTCCGAGTGGCGTTGCCGTGGCTAATTCTGGGAAGAGACGACAACTCCCCAGCGACGGCGGAAACGAACGAGGCGGCGCGAGCTCCCGGCAGCCGATCGTAAACGCGGGCATGATGTCGTTATTGACGGCAAATGCATTTGTCGGCGAAAGTGCTTCCAGGCAAAGCGGCGTTTCCCAAGTTTTTTTTTTTGTGTCTGTAGTTGAAGGGGAACGTTTGCGAGCGTTAAGGTGATGGGAGGGTGTAACGGTTCACGATTAATCAACGAATCAATCAAACAATAATCATAGTTGGAGCATTTTGAGCGTCTATCTGAAACACAAGCCGAAAAAGTGTTTTATTTTACAACGACGACAGTGTTGCTAATCAAAATGTGGAATAAATGATTACAAATGCACTTTATTTGTATGTATTTTCAGCTTTCAATCACAATATTTCAACCATTTAATTGGTGAAAATATATTGTAAAAGTCTCAACGTACAGTAGAAATAATTGTTTGAGTAGACTAATAAAAAACATAAAATAATCACTGTTTAATTGACTTAAAATAATCTGTAGTTGCAGCAGCTTTACAACAACATGGTTTGGATCTGTACTTAAAGGACAAATATTATGCGTTATGTCTACAAGTACAAGCCTTTAAACATGCTCTTGACTACCTTTTAGATTGCCCTCTTATGTTTTAGAACAAAAAAAACAAGGTTTAAAAACAAAAGACTTCTAATGTCTCTGACCCGAGGGCTACATCTACTGGCAGCAGAGGGAATTACACATCCGAGAGCAAACGTATCGGAGGCAATCTTAAATGTGGCAATGCTCTCTGTTGTGTCCCTTTTTTAAATTAACTACTACTAATAAAATTATAATAACGTGAACAGAAAATGGTTAAAAGTTTTTGATCTGAATGTCACGAGAACATTCGAATTTCTTTCACAACCTGGGAAAAAACGTATTCCTCTTTTTGCTGTCCATAAAAATGCTATATTTCGCAGACTTGTCGTGTTGGTTTAGCCACATCCGCCGAGCTGGAATCCGAGGTCGAAGTTTGTTTTCGCGATCGTTCCCCGGAGATTCATTTGACCCAACGGACAGCCATAAATATTTACCTGACCCGGTCCAGGCTCTAAAACGGGACTCTGGTTTTCCCTCCAAAACTGTTTATTATTTACAAGCTATAGTTACAAACCGCGTTACAAAACGGGTCTGATTTTAAAACGGGGGGGAAGGAGTAATAAAATGATACGTTTTACAGCGGTTACAGATTAGTAGCTAGTTTACAACAATTTACAATTGAAAGAAAAGTGCTTAAATGTATGCAGAAAGTTCTCACCAGGTTTTTGTGACGGATTAGCTGACTTTAGTCGCGTTTACTTGAGTCACATTTGAATAAACCTGTTCCAGTCGTTTGCAGACGTCATGTTTTTACTGCTTGAGTTGAGTAATGATATATTCCGCAGAACATAACTTGAGTAAATGTTTGGCCACATTCTCCGCGCTGAGTTAAAGTGATAAAAGCTTCACGTTGACTTAGAGGTGGCAGAAATAATATGAAAAATGTATAGTAATTAGTAATAATGATAATACTGTTGCAATGTGGCTCGTTTCTGTTGATGTAAAATTACGGAGCTCCACTTCCCGTTCAACTCCTTCTTATGGGGAATTAGCCGAGTCTGCGTAGAATAAATCAATAATTAATGAAGACAAAGCGGAGCGAGAGTTCCAGAGTGATAATTCCAGTCACATGTTCAGACCTTTTTATGTGTCATGGAGACGTCTGTGTGTTTATAAAAGTAACCGCTTTAGTCGCTAAGCTAATGCTAACACACAATAAATGTAATCTATAATGTTAACCTGTTTACAAAAACACTCCACTTTGCATTCTATTCACTTTCATCAAGTTTGTGCATTTTAAATTTAAGTTGATGTATGCTAGCATGTACGTTAGCATTAGCTTTGAGACAAAAACACTTCTATAAACACAGAGGTTTCCCCCGGTGACATATTTACATCATCTGTAAAAGTCTGAACCTGCTGCAGTGATTAATCCTTCTGGAACTCGCTCTGTGTCTCTTTATTTGACTTTATTTGAGAAAGAATGAACAGAACGAGAAGTGAAGGTCTGCACTTTTACGACAATCGGAACTAGCGCCTACGATGAGATGGGCCCATCGTTGTTCTGGAGAAAAGCAAAATGTATTAAAACCGTTAATAATAAGTCGATTTAAAGTGATATTTCTGCACTTTTGTTGCTAAATTTATGGTCCATTCACGTTTTTTGTACGAAACTTTAACCTCAACCAAGACGTTCACATTTCCATATCTGACATTTGGCTTGTCGTTACTGAGATGATACAAAACATTTTTTTTCAATTTCGCCCGCTGCTCGTAAAAGTTTTTCTTCTCACTGCGAGTAAATCTGCAAGTGAAAAAACACATGTCGACAATCAATGGATTTAGTGATTTGGGGTAAAACTGATGCTTTGGTAAACTTGTTAGCATGTTCTTTATGCTATAGTTATCTGAATAACTGTTCATATGTTACGTTAACATACCAGACACTTACCACAGTTCTGTCTGTGCCTCATGTAGCTGAAGGTGTTAGCGTTAGCATACGTCATGTAGCTGAAGGTGTTAGCGTTAGCATACGTCATGTAGCTGAAGGTGTTAGTGTTAGCATATGTCATGTAGCTGAAGGTGTTAGCGTTAGCATACGTACACCTATTCACCATGTTCTCTCATCTGTTATTATTTTAAACTGCATTTCAAGATGAAATGTCTGTTCTTGGTCTTGGATTTGATCAAATACATTTCCCCCAAAAATGTGACTTATATTCCAGTGCCACTTATACTCATGTTTTTTTCTCTATTATGCATTTTTTTGCTGGTGCGATTCATACTCACGTTTTTTGTCACGTCCTTTTCTTGTCACTAACGCTCCTAAAAAGCTGCTCTTTCACTCTTTACTTGATGAATTTCTCCGTCATCAACTTCGTTCTTCTTTTTTGAGTTCAATTATTTTGAATTTATTCTTTAATCTGATGTCATTTTTTTTGCTTTTCGCCGCCGCTCCCGTCGTTTTCCGTCCCTCGTCGTCAAAGTGGCCTCTCGTAGATTTAGAAAACTGGTTTACTTTCCCTCTTTTTCTTTTTAAAACCATTCTCGCGTCGCGTTGGAAGCGCTCGCAGCCGCTCGCTCAGGTGCAGGCCACCGTCTCACTCGTCCTGAATGTTAAACGCTTTCGCAAAGACGCCGTTTGGACTCGGACAGTGGCGTCTTCTGTCTCGTCATTTTTGTATTCCGCCCCCGGAGACTCTGGACTTCCTGCGGCTGCGATCACTGCCTCCTCTGTGGGGGGCCGCGGGCTTCGGGGGAGACGCCGGCGGCAAAAAGACAGACGTGTGCGGCAAGCAGGGCGCTAATCGACGCTAAAGTTAGCATATAAAGCATTATGTGCGCGGCACTCGTTGCAAATAAAGCATTATGTGCGCGGCAAGCAGGGCGGTCAAAAACGTTGAACAAATCTGATGCTAATTGACGCTAAAGCTAGCATCGAAACTTGATTCATTCAATGCAGAAAAAATGTCAAAACGGTTATAAAAAAAGTCACATTTTGGCCCGTTTATTGGAATGAACTTGAGCTTCATCAGAACAAGAATAAGACTGATGTTTAATAAAGAAGCTGCTGTAATTTAGCCTTGAAAACAAAGCAACAAATGGAAAAAGTGACAATCAAACTTAAATTGTAAATAGACAAATTTGAACAACTCTGGACCAAATGGGACTTTTTAAAAATGTTTATTTAAGTTTGTAGTTGATGTCTATTTGTGTTATTATTTTCAATTTTGCTCTCTGGTAATGTTCTGTTTGGTTTTGTGTTGGACTGAAATTTTCTTATCTTTTTCTATTTGTCCAAAACTTCTACCTAAAAATAGCATTTTTGATTATGATTGTGGTTTTGAGAATCGAGTTTATTCCTTTAGTATCGAAAAATCTAGTTGTTTAGTATCGGTAAGTGGCGGGTCAAATGTTTAGTTATGGCAGTGGCGCAGTGTTAAGAGACATATATATGAGATTAAATGTTCTAACTACAAGCGGGAGAGGTATCGAAAAATGTCTAATATCGCACTTGTTGTTGGAAAATTTAGACTTTAGAGTTTATCGTCTGTGATAAAAGCGACGGAAACGTGTAGTGTAATCTCCCCAACAAGTAGTAACAAGGGTATAAAGCGTATAAAACTGTGCACATTTCTGAGTCATTTTAAGGTCATCCAATACATGTACTGGCACATTCTAGCACTTTCCTGATGCGTTTAATACGAAAATATCATCATCATCTGAATATTGTTATTGAGATTTTCATTTTTGTCTCTATCGCTCAGTCGTAGTTATAACATCGTTCCCATTATCGAAAACAGCTGGAGTTGTTTTTTTTTTAGCTTCTTTCACAATTATATAATTCATCCTGTTTGCGAGGTCCTCTCCCTCTGAGCCTCAGAAAACACTCTTTGTTTTTGTGTTTGTGTTGTTGTGTCAAGATAAATAAATGAATACATAATACCAAAAATAATGAATACATAATTAATACCTAAAATAATTCAATAATAAATACTAAAAACTATATAAAATATGTAAATACAAATGAATTAAATAATCAAATTGAATAATACAATACAACATTAAAACAATAACGCAAAATGATAATAATAAAAAAACTATAAAATAAATAAATACAAGATATACATTAATTAATATATATATATATATAATAATAAATAAATACCAAATTAAAAAAATGTATATAAAATAAATACAATCTGAGCCAAATTTGCACTTACAAGACCACAACCGCACTGTAGTTCATGCAAAAACAGCTATTTACATTGTTAGTACTTTGGTATATTTGTAAAAAAGACTAAACTCTTCTCTTCAGCTATAGCTCACTTTTCTTCTGTTTCCCACAAAAACGATCGAACTAAATCACTAAATGTCCAAAACTTGACAGCTCGAGAAACGATTATAACATGCCTAAAAAAAAAATCTAAAATCGTGCATGAAAAGTCACATTTGTACGTGATTAAAGTTCAGTACTCATGCTGGTATTTTAAGATCTTTATTTATAACTCGACCCGGGGGGAGGATCGTTGCATTTGGCACACGTTTCTGTCCCAAGTCGAAACCGTTGACGTCCGCGGTCGACAACATTCCTGAAAAGTTGGGAAAAAGAATCCGGCGTCGGCGATGACGAGCGGGGCTGAAGTGCGCGGGTCACGGACACTGGCCGCGCTCCAACACAGACTTCCAGGAAAAGAACTGCGAACGCGCTCGAAAAGGAAACTGGAGTCCGTCGTATTGTTCTGTGGAAAAGGCCGAAGAGAATGATGTGTTTTCAAGCTACAAGTGAGATGAGCTGCGGCGTTGCTCATAAGTTAGACCCTTGTTTACCAAAACAAAGTACTTGGGTTTTAAGATTTTAAAAGAAGGTGGAATGTAATCATTTATTGCATTTTAGGATGATTTTTAATCTCAATAACTTTAAAAGAAGGCATTAAAATGGTGTAAATTGACAATATTGACCTTCAGCTATCGATTCATTTGAGACAAAAAAATGTTGGGAACAATCGGGTCGGCGTCTGCTTTATTGTCCTCGTCGGAAAGTGTGTCCTCTACGTTTGACCCAGTGTTGAGCTCCGTCGTCGTCTCGGGCTCTGGCGCCGCCCTCCGTGTGGCGACAGAGAGGTGCATCGTGGGTTCTGACCAATCGGCGCTAGAGCGGAGGTTTAGGCTAATGCTAACTGAAGCGTTTGAGCATTTAAAACGTGAAAAGTACAGCAGGTTCATGGGAAAATAGTGAGGAATCCCTTCAAAATCCAGTCATTGTTGTAGTTGTAAGTGCTTTTATGGGAGACCAAAGCCATATTTTTATAGTACCGTATTTTCCGGACTGTAAGTCGCACCTTTTTTCACAGTTTTGGCCGGGGTGCGACTTCTATTTATACTTATACTCCGGAGCGACTTGTATGTGATATTATTTGTTGTTTTCACACTTGCAACCACATTTCATACTCCAGTGCGACTTATATACGTTTTTTTTTCTTCTCTATTATGCATTTTTTGGCTGGTGCGACTTATACTCTGGAGTTATCTGGACTATACAGACTCTAAAACTCATAACCCTAACCCTTTTTAAAATAGTCACGTTTATTAGTTTTTGGTTTAGTTTAGTATTGATTAACTGAATCATCTTTACATCCATATCTACAAAGTGTACACGTTATTTAAAACTACTTTTTTTGAGTCTTTTGGCCACGTTACAGCCGTATTTTCAATTGATTCATTTACGCTGGAGAATTCCTGCTTTGTCCTGGATTTGAGGCTCGGGTCCTCAGAAAATTGCCGTTTTCAGCTACCACCTGTCTTTGTCCATAGCTTTGAACTGCAATTGTTCAAAAATAGGCTTAAAATTGTCACATAGGAAGTTTTATCTCAATATTGATGTTTAAAATGAACAAAATGTAAAATAATGAAGTACGACTTTCTTGTCTCCATAGAGATGTTGTTGCTGCTTTGCATGGAATATTCCACAGTATGGCATTGATTGTATACATTTGGGCATCAATTACAAGTGTTTTTTGAGTTAAAAAGACATTTTAAAATCAGTTGAAATGAGGAATGGAAGTCTTTCTAGGAGAGATTTGTATTGTTTTACCAAGAACTGTTGCTATATACTGTGGAATGTCATTTTCTTGCAAGCTGTTGTGCAAGAGATTTACAGAGAATCGACTCATTTAAACGTCACTTTGGCTTTTGATTAACAATTATTTATGACTGGCTCCAGCTTATTTTCCACAGACTAAAACGAGCCCCAATTCAAACTGAAGCTGCTCCTGAACATTTAGTTTTGGCTGTTTTTTGGCTGCATTCTGACACAAAAAACACAGATTTCCTTAGTTAAATATATGAGGTTTGGACTCTAGTTTGGGCATGTTTTGTGTTTTGACAATTCCTCTTTAAAAGCTGAAGCCAATTTAACTAAAAATGTGTTTTGGTGACTTGTAATAAAGTCCAGGTGGAATCCATATAAAGGTCTATTTAAATCAGGCCCGTTCAACATCAGGCCCGCGGGCCAAATCATGCCCTCCAAGCAATTTAATCCGGCCCACTACTCAAATATTGAAAAAATAAAAATCTTGTTAACTGGTTTAATTTTTGTTTGCATTGGTTTTGACCTGGTTTGGTCTTGTTTAGTCCTAGTTTAATTCTACTTTAGACCTGTTTTGATTCTGGGTCAGTCCTGGGTCAGCCCTGGCTCCTGGGTTTTGTTTTGTTCACATGAATATCTGCTGTAAATACTAGTTTTTGTGTCGATAAAGATTTATTTACGCAAGAATTATCCAAACAAAATTTGAATCTGCACAATTGGCAAAGGCTGCTGTCATTTCCTCAACAAAAAACATCTTACTTTGCAAATAAAACAAAATAAAAAATGCCGACTCTGCAGTTTAGATCTGTACAAAACGACTTCATATTTCAGTGTTTTGGTCAACGCTGCGCGAACTTTGAACAGAATCTGATTTAGTAAAATGCGAATCGCAAATCCTATCACAGGAAAAGGGTATTGATACTTTTGACGAGTTTTTAGTTTTAGTTCCTCGTCTTCTGTCGCTCGTACATTTCACACAGAGTTCAGCCAGTTCAGATGTCGTTTCCTTCCCTCATTCGTGACCTTTCCAAAAAGAGCGTAACGTGTGCAACTTGAGCGCCATTCACAGTTTTTGGAAAGAAATGTGAGAAATTCCACACGTGTCGTAATAATGGGAGCGGGCGACAAAGACAATTGAATGTTTTTTGAGTTTGTTGCAACATAAATGTGTCAAAATGTGTCTTTAAACGTGAAGGTTGAGGTTTGATTATGAGACGAAAGTGAAAAGTCTGTCAATGAAATATCACCTTAAACCTGGAACTGGGCAATGCAGTATGTCGGAATTTAGATATGATCGTGAATGTCGGTTTGAAGAAAAAAAAATGCTACTGATTTTGAAAATAGAAATCAAGAAAGAAGAAGAGTAATATTCCTGAACTTTTGTGATAAATTTACACACATTTCACGTTTGATAATTAAAAAGCTCCACTATTGCGTTTAAAGACATGTTTTAACACGTTTCTGTTGATTTACTTAAAAAGAACGTAGGTCATTTATTGTCCTCGTAAGCAAATTGGTTTGTGGTATGTGTAGAATTATACAGAAATCAAATTTTGTTGTTAATTTTAACGCAATCTTACAATTATTGTTATTATGATATTTATTTAAAAACCTTAAACAATGAAAACAAACAAGACAAGAGAGAGAATAAATAGGGAATAAATAAAAGAATAAATAAAAAGAGGCGTAATAATGTTACAAAAACATATTTTGTAAACTGGACTGTCACTGGTGAAATAAAAAAAATTGAGAAAAAAAGAGTGAACTTGCTGTTAAAGTTTTGCCCAATGGTGTTCCTGCACAGAAAAAAATAAACATAAAACATTAGGAAGAGGAGGCATCCAGAGAAAATAATGTTAAAGCCGCAAAAAGTCCCATTTTGTAATTTTTTTGAAAAATGTGTCAAATTTTCAAATTCCGTCCAAAGGTGATTTCTTTTTTTCGTACGGTATTTATGGTCTGTCCAGTCCTTAAACCTTTGCATTCCTAATGTCTCTTCGCTCTAACTCTAGTCCTAACTTTTCTAATGTAGTTGAACCTCTATTTTAATGTGTAAATGTTCGGCTCTTTTTTCTCAGGCGACGAGGCAGTTTTTGGAGGAAATCAACAAGTGGACGAGTCAACATGGCGTGTCCCCGCTGTCCAAGGATCTGGCCGTCAAGTTCCTCATGGCGCGGAAGTTCGACGTGCTGCGAGCGATCGAGCTTTTCCACAGCTACCGGGTAAGCGGCGCTACGAGTGCTACTCTACCACGTTTCTGATGCTGCTCAATCGATCGTCAATAACGGCCTGACACATGTAGGACGCTGTGTGGACATGACGAGTCCCGCTGCTGTCTCAGACCACGAGTCGGAAAGTGGGAGGAGCCACGTGCTGTAAAATTAGCGCCACAGATACAGACTTCCGAGGTCAATAGCTCCTAAACGCAAAAGTCTTTGCAGATCATTCACAGGCCAAAATATTAATATTTACACTGCCAAGTGACACAACCTCGTTTTTAACAATCAGATGCGTATTTTGGGCGCAGCGAATTACACGGCTCCGAATGTGCAGCCGGAGCCGAGACGAGTGCTTAGGGACCGTCATCAAATGTGCAGCCGGAGCAGAAACGAGAGTACTTAGGGACTGTCATCAAATAGCAAAACGAAAAATGGAATGGAATGTCAAATAGAGCTGTACAATTTGAATAACACATAAAATACACCATGATAGACGCCACAGCAACCTTTATTTTTCCATCAGAAGCTTAATACATATTTTTTGTGAGTGTAAAGACAATTAATATGTAAATGAGACTCCTGCAAATAGTCATCTGATTGATGATGATATGGAAGAAAGTTGTAAATAAGGCCATCTGACATTGTGTTGATTAATTTGTTCAACAACTAATTTTATTTGCAAGTTTTCTGTTTTACTAGAAAAAAAAGTTTAAAAAGTGTTTAAAAGTTAATTTGTTAAGAGTATTTTTTTAAATAGAATGTTTACAAATACATTTTAAATAAATAATCGTGTTATCAATGGAGAATATTGATTGTTAGTCACTTTCATGTTTTGCTATGCAATCATCAAATTGCTATACAAATTTGAAAAAATTAACGGATTGTTTAGCAGCACCGCTATACAAGTGAAAATCCTTAATCTGAGCCCTGCATATATCTTTTTTTCTTCTCTATTATGCATTTTTTGGCTGGTGCGACTTATAGTCCGGAAAATACAGTAATAAGAAAGACTACGCCAATACTTAAAGTCCATACGAAACGTTAGACTACACTTTATAAAACAAAGTGATTATATTTAAGATTTTACCAAACATTTTGCTTGTTTTCCCCCAATTTGTCCATTTTTGTGACGTTTATAACATCACTTCCTGGTTTGAAATGTCCAAATATGACATTGGCATAACTGTTACTTAGCAACCAGATTGTAAAGAAGAGCCAAACTCCATTTAAATCACACAATATTTATGATTTGACAAATAATTACACCTGAAAACACCTTTATTTTGTCATAAAAAGGTGTAAGTCGCGCGCAAATCTCCTCTACATTTTGATGGAACGGCGCTTTTTGATGACATCACAGAGGGATCGTGAACTCTGCTCTACTTCCTGTCATTTTCAACTGTTACCCGTCAAATTTTCTTCACAAACTGCAACTCGACTGACGTAAAACTATGATAATTATTTACCACGGGGACAAACAACGTCTTAATTAGAAAAACATGAGAACCCGTCACTGGAGCTTTAATTTTTGTCCCACTTCTTAATTTCCTCTCCAGCTCTTGAAGCGGATTAACGGCAAAAAATTCTCCGTTAAAACCTGAGCGACGCGTGTTTAGTTTGGCGTTTCCGTTCCTTCCTGTTGGTTTGATGTTCGTCAGCGCTTCCTCTGGGACTTCTGGGGATTCTGGGGCTTTTTTTTTACAGCTGAACTCGAGAAACTAAAAAGTCGTTTGAGCCCTAAAGATCTGCGGCTCATGTCAATACCAGATGTCAACCGTGATTATTTTAACAGTCAAGGGCCGATTAATGGCACGGATCGATATCGAGACCAAGTAAATGTATCAAAGCGACACCGCGGTTCTACATCTGAAAACAAATCAAACAAATCTACTGTTAGTTTGTTTTTTAATAAAAATGTGTGCGTTATTTATTTTTATTTTTTTAAATGTGTGCTTTATTCATTTATTATTTTTTTAATACATTTTTTGGGCAAGTTTTATTATTTAGATTTTCTTGAATATTCAATCTATTTAATTTTGGGTTTTTATCAATGTTTTAAGCTTTTGTTTTGACGATCTGGATAATAAATTAAAGCATGCATATTTAAGTCTCAAGGTTAACTTTTAAAATAACTTTAAATGTTATGGTTTTATATTTTGAAAAAACGCAGTAATTAACAGCCGTTTCACAACATTTTCTATATCTTCTTCCCTATTTTCTAGATATTATGTACAGTATTCTTTTATTAAATCAAAATATCTATAAAAAAAGAAAAGAAAAAATGAAACGTGTATCGATATAAAACCTATAATTTTAGTCTTTATTTAACATTTATTGGCGGTTTTTGAATGAGAAGGACGAACAATAGGAATTTAAGCTCAAATTTAAGTGTTGCAATGGATTTAAAGACTTTTTCTTTGGGATTTAAAGGTTTATTGCGTCGCTTTTCTGACCAATGTCCACGGCGTTAATATTGCGTTGCCCGAAATGTCTGAAATGTTTTTATTTAATATCAGGTGTTTTTATTGCTCTAAAGTACCTTAAATACATCCACACTCGCTGAATCCTTTTTACCAGGTCCTTTATAATATTTTTGCAGTCATTCAATTACATATTATGCACATTTAGTCTTGATGTGAACTAAGATTCTTAGTTTGCGGCTGTAAAATGTGTAAAAGCAGAAGTGAAAGTGGGTAATGTACTGTTGTGGGTTCAGCGCTTCAAAGAGGAATAGAAACTTCTCTGTATTTCAGTGGTCAAATTCAGAGCGTCACAAACTGCAGATAATGGTCTTTGTGAAGGATTTGGGCACGTTTCCATTCTCCTCCTGCCGTTTGCTGAAAATTCCCCCCAAATAAAGCTTCTCTGACTGCAACGATTCATCAATTTTCAATCTGTCACTGGCAAGAGATGTCAAGATGATCCGTTTAATCGATAGTCATGATTATTTAGGTGAGAATATAATCGTAAAGACAAAAAAATTATAGTTGTGACATTTTTTTAAATTAAATTGATGTTTTTTTAATTAAATTCTGTTTTTTTAGTTTTTTTTTTTAGTTAAATTAAATGAAATGTGACAATTTTAGAAGCAAAATGAAGTCCGTTCTGCTCAGCCTTTCCTCAGAAAAGTAAAGCTAAATATAAAGTGATTTTTTTATCTTGCCGTTTATGTCAAATTCATCATTCAGAAAGTTTAATTTCATATAAATTGTGATGTATTAAGGAGCAGCAACTTGTTAAGAAAACATGAATTAAAGAAAATGTAGGATTTTATTACCGTTTTGATCGTGATGTCAATAATCGCAAACAATCGTTAAATCAGCACGAAGTAACTTTGGCGAAAGAGATCCCCCTGCAGCTCACTTGTGAAAACACATGGTCTGAAAATAGTTATGAAAGCTTTTGTTGTTTCTTTGTCTTAAACCGTATAATCACACACAAACATTTCACATTGACAAACATACAAAGGAGTCAGGGTTCCTCAGAGGAGTCTTCCTGTCGATATCAGAAAATGTTATAAGGAACGTCAAACGCCCTGAAAATACATATTTAACCGTCACAGGGGCTTATAAGGACGTCCAATAAGGGCAAAATGTTTATTAGCACTGCTTTAAATTGCAACGTTTAATTTATTTTTGATCATTGACCCTCGTCTCTCTGCGTTAGGGCACATTCTGTAACGTCGTGAAGGACTCACCCGCACAGGCTTTTCACACTCCTGTCCTCCAGGGGGCATTGCAGGAGCCTCCCAGCTGGAACCACTAACAGACGGGACTGAATTTGTACTTTATTGCACTTCATATCGTGTCAAACTGTCTCATAACCTCCTGTTTATGTAAATATTTATCTCGTACTTGCTTCTTTGCACTTCTGGTTTTGCTTAACTGGATTATGATCATTGAAATCATTATCTGGACCAAACGGACTCTAAAAAGATCTATTATAACAAAGGCCGTGGCATTATTAGATCAAAATGTTGACAATAAGAATAAAGAAAGCATTTTATTGATACAATTGAGACGTTATTTGTTTAAAAATGATCCATCCAGAGACCTTTTTATGTGATTAAAAATACTTAAAATGTTCAAAAGAAATACATTTCCCCAGTCGACTGCTAAAATAATCATTTGTTTATCTTTGTAACAAGCTCTTGGTTACGGCTGGCGTTATTTAAAAGACGGGGCACCAGCTATTTTAAATATATAAAGTATATTTTTGTAAAAGCAGCAGATTTCAGGATCTACTTCCTCCTTTCGCGGTTAGAAAATCGGGCAAAAAGTAATAATAAGTTTATAATGTTACAGTTTATACTTTATCCAGGACACTCCAAGACGCTTCACAAAACAAAACAGAACGCACTCTTCTACAGCCATTCACAAACGTTTATTTACCTTTTAACCTTTGGCATTTAAACATTATCTTTTGTGGATTAATCTCAAAGTTAGAACCGCTCTGTTTAGTTATAATCTCCAGTTCTGTCCTGAGTCTACAAACCTGAAAACGCTGTGGAATAAATCTGCAGAAACGACCGGAGTGATGGCGTTTTGTGCGTGTTGTTGTTGTTGTGGTTGTTGTTGTTGACTTGACCTGCTGTTCTCCGTTCCAGGAAACGCGCCTCAAAGAAGGAATTGTGCGACTGCAGCCACACGAGGAGCCGCTGAGGTCGGAGCTGCTCAGCGGAAAGTTCACCGTGCTGGTGAGAACGAGCTTTATCCTCCGTTCTAAGACGATCCCAGATGTTCCTCGTGTTGTGATCGAGTGAACGGGTGACAACGTTGACTCATTGCTTTAGTGTAATAAAGATTGAATAACTCGTCAAAGCAGCCAAGAGTCCTAGTCAGGTCTGTTATAACAAAGAGAAAGTGTTAGCGGTCACCTCCAGTCTCGCTCTAAAACCTACAAATCAGGTCGAAATCTGGAGGTAATAATGGACTCAGACTTAAACTTTAACAGCCACGTCACATCAATAACATCAGCAGATTTTTACTATCAAAATATTCTCAAAATCAAAGGTCTAGTGTCTGAAACTCAATTCTTATCAAAAAGAATCCCTCTTTAAACAGAAATGGAGGTTTAAGTTTCAAGATGTCAGATGTCAATCCGGTACACATCAGTGATGAGGAGCTGCAGCCGCTAACACTTCTATGGCCCATTACAGGTTGTTATGGTAACAAATAAGATTGTTTCATGGGAAATTTGAAGCAGGACAGGCTATTATCCGGATAGTGGGCGGGGCTTTGGATAAGTATCAGCGTTATAAAGACTTGAGAATGACTGTCCAGATGATGGCAACTGAATATTTTTCTACATCTATATAATTTGGATATTATTCCCCTTGAAAGTTGTGATTCATAAGCTTTGATGAACATGTCAGTCAGAGGGTTATAATGACTCATAAAATACCTAATAAACGTTGTGTTTCTCCAAGTCAAAGGATTCTTTCAACATCTCAAAGCTTTTCATGTGCTTCCCTTTTACAATCTGGTGAAACCTTTTATACTTTTCTTTCTCCAGACCTTGTATCTCTGGTCAAAAGTGTCTTCTCGTGACATTTCCCCCCGACACATTAGAATTCCCCGTAGTTTTAATCCGGCCCTCGCTCTCTCCCGCTGACGTGCTCCCGACGCTGTACATCCTCCTGCTCTGACGTCGGAGACTCCGCTCACATCCTGTGCGGGTATTTTTAGCACGGAGACGCACACGAAGACGACCGAGGTTACCAACAACGTCTCTTCTTTCTGTAGCTTTTCTTTCGTTGTTTTGTAGAGCAATACCAGGGACGTCGGAACAAATCGATTCGCTGTGAGGCCAGTGACGACGATCGATAGTCTGATACCGGTGAATCGATTTCAGTTGGTTTGGGTGTTGACGGTGGGCCAAAGAGAGTAGAAGGCCCTCGGAAAGTCAGAAAAACATTTGTCGGAGTTGAAAAATGCACATGAAGCTCACACAAGTCGGGAAAACTACTCTGGAACTTTAAAAAAAAAGCTGGTGCTCGACTTAAATATGTGAGAGCTTTGACTAAACGTTAGATTCTTGGCTTTACTCTCTGTCGTTCATACATAAGAGCAACATATTTATGCGAAAAGGCCCGACACTACTGTTTAATTAAGATGTAACGTTAGCTGCTAGCTAAAGTAAAGAATAGTAGGATGAATTCCACAACAAACGACTTGCTTAAAGAGACGCACAACACAAGTTTCTAATTTGGGCTTTATTTGTTGTATTTATACGTGTTGTACATATATATTATAGTTTTACAACAATCGAGCAGGCATTTGTGGAGAAAAAGTTGAAAGATCTGTAGAAAATGACAGGAAGTGACATCACACCAGGGACACTCATTCCAGTCAAAGTTTATGCAGAATTTACACAAAGAAAAAAACTTTTTTGACTCTTTAAACATAAATTCAACAAAATAAAGTCGCTCTCATATATTTTTATTTGTCAAATAAAATCTGTGACATTGGATGAGTTTTTTCCCAGTGTTTGCTGGGTAATTTCCTATTATGATGTCATCGATTACAAACAGGAAGTGAAATGATAACCCGGAAAAATGTGCTATTCTGGGATACATTTTTAATGCAAAATTCAAAATATATTTATCTCTGCATTTTACTGCATTTTAGTTCAATGAGTCGTCCGACCTGTAGGGGGCGCTTTAAGACCCGCTTAGATAAACCCAACAACAACAAACTTGCTGCTTATCTCCTTTAAATGCTGTGATCTATTACTGGTCCTATAAAAAATAAAAACCCTGACTTTCCGAGATAAAAAGCTTCTCGTTTCAGAATCCCGAGTTTCCGAGGAGCTCATGAACGCAGCGATAAGAGGGAGCGATTCGGGATTTATCGCCTTTGTTACCGAGCTACCAGCGCTTCCTCTCGAGAGTCGTTCGTGAACACCCGCCTCGAGTGCCTTCCACGACTCATCCGAACGGACAAACTAATTGAATTGTTTTAATGAGCGGAAGGCTTTCACGGTCGGTCGTAAAGTCAAATAAAAACGGCCATAAACCGCGCGGCGGCGGGGAAATCGGGTATTCTACTGTAGCATTCGGGTTGTGGTGCGTATCATGTCGCCAGAGCTGAGGCGACGCCCACACGCCCCTGAGCATTACTTGAGTAAAACTTTCACCGACGACCCGCGGGAAGGCCTAGAACCAGGCGGCGTGCGACTTCTGAAAACCCGGCGTCGACGAGGAGCCGGAGAGAGACATTGCAAGTCCAACCTCGAACAGGAAAAGAGAAAAAGCCGGCGCTCTCCTCCCGAAAACTCGCCTTGAGCACGTTTTAAACTATTGTAAACGACCGGGGTCAAAGCGTGGGTCTTCCGGGGGCCATGCGTGGGTCTTCCGGGTCCAAAGCGTGGGTCTTCCGGGGTCCAAAGCGTGGGTCTTCCAGGCTCCAAGCGTGGGTCTTCCAGGCTCCAAGCGTGGGTCTTCCGGGGTCCAAAGCGTGGGTCTTCCAGGCTCCAAGCGTGGGTCTTCCGGGGTCCAAAGCGTGGGTCTTCCAGGGTCCAAAGCAGGGTCTTCCAGGGTCCAAAGCATGGTCTTCTGGGTCCAAAGCGTGGGTCTTCCGGGTCCAAAGCGTGGGTCTTCCGGGGTCCAAAGCGTGGGTCTTCCAGGCTCCAAGCGTGGGTCTTCCAGGCTCCAAAGCGTGGGTCTTCCGGGGTCCAAAGCGTGGGTCTTCCGGGGTCCTAGCGTGGGTCTTCCGGGGTCCAAAGCGTGGTCTTCCGGGGTCCAAAGCGTGGTCTTCCGGGGTCCTAGCGTGGGTCTTCCGGGGTCCTAGCGTGGGTCTTCCGGGGTCCAAGCGTGGGTCTTCCGGGGTCCTAGCGTGGGTCTTCCGGGGTCCAAGCGTGGGTCTTCCGGGGTCCAAAGCATGGTCTTCCGGGGTCCTAGCGTGGGTCTTCCGGGGTCCAAGCGTGGGTCTTCCAGTGTCCAAAGCATGGTCTTCCGGGGTCCTAGCGTGGGTCTTCCGGGGTCCAAGCGTGGGTCTTCCAGGTCCTGAGGCTATGAACAGGGTGTTAAATGGTGCTTCAGAGGCAGCGTCAGACGTGAGACTGGGTGAACTCTGCTGCCCCCTTGTGGTCAACACTCCGCCACCTTTTTATTTAGGTTTTTGGATTACAACGTCAAAAGTAAATATTAAAAACAAGGCAATACTAGAAGAGTGATTATTGTTTACGGAGTCTGTAGCTAATGATCAATCAAATGCACTGATGGTTATGGATACACTGTAAAAAACACACACAATAAAACATATCTGTTTTATTAATATTGACTCAAGTTTGTTTGTACATTTTATCATTAAAAATAAAACAACAAATATGTTAAGTTACACACATACATACATACATACATACATACATACATACATACATACATACATACATTTAAAAATATAACAATAATTATAATTTGTGTTAATTTATTTGAACTGGGAAAATGCACATTATTAAAAAGTTCTGTAAATGTGCCAATATTATCTATAGTTACGCTCCCAGGCAAGGCATAAAAGCATTATATAAAACAAACATTTACATTATAAACAGTGCAGTTAGGTTTAGTTAAATGTGTATATATATATAGGTGAGATTGTGGACTGAAACGTTGACTTCTCTGTTGCAGAATGCTCGGGATCCTTCGGGAGCGTCCATCGCCTTGTACACGGCCAAACTCCACCATCCCAACAAAACGGGGAACCACGTGGTTCTCCAGGCCCTGTTCTACCTCCTGGACCGTGCCGTCGAGAGGTTCCTGCTCTTTAATGCTTCTGAGCCTGTCTTTTCATAGAAGAATCTTGTAGTTTAGACTCTGCAAACTTGTTCTGAAATGCCTGGGATTCCTGTTTTAGTTTAGCAGTTCATATTTCAGTCTTCTCTCAAATGTTAAAGCTTTTTAAACACAGAATCCTACTTTTTAGACTGCAAATGTAATCGCAATGGCAATACTTATCTAAGTTAGGCTTTATATTGTGAGAAATATATTGTATTTACCCATTTATTTTTAGTTTTTTTGGAGCTCAATGTTTATATTTATTTTAGTTTTATTTTATTTATTTTTGAGTAATAATTCTATGGCACAACAAACTAGTGAATTAAGTGTTTAATTCTGCTATTTATTTTATTTTTGTTTTATTTGTTTATTGTAACTCAAGTTTTATTTTAAATACTATGTTTTGTTGATATGTTGCTTCTCTGTCATGTATTGTGATGTTTTCTGTACTTCACACTTTTAATTGTGTTAACGTGACGGGCTTAATCATGCTCACTCTTCAGCTCCATCTGCCTTCTTCTGTCGTACTCACACGCAATAATGTCACATTCATACCACAGGCTCCTTAGGTCCTGCGCAGATGAACTGTGTGGAGTTATGGAGCATGTCTTCAACATGAGCCTGAAGCTGAGGGTGGTACCACAGGTCTGGAAGACCTCCTGTCTGGTACCTGTGCCTAAGACACCGCGCCCCAAAGACCTCAACAGCTTCAGGCCAGTGGCTCTCACGTCCCACCTGATGAAGACACTGGAGCGGCTGGTCCTGGACCACCTCCGCTCCACCGTGAGCTCAGCCATGGACCCGCTGCAGTTTGCATATCGGTCTGGCATCGGAGTGGAGGACGCCGTCATCTCCCTGCTGCACCGCTCTCTCTCTCACCTGGAAAAGCCTGGCAGCTCTGTGAGGATCCTGTTCTTCGATCTCTCCAGCGCCTTCAACCATCCAGCCGCTGCTCCTGAGGGACAAGCTGGAGACGGCTGGTGTGGAGTATGACCTGGCAGAGTGGATCCTGGACTACCTCACAGACCGACCCCAGTTTGTGAGAGCCCGGAACTGTGTGTCTGACACTCGGACCTGCAGTGTGGGGGCGCCCCAGGGCACTGTCCTCGCACCCTTTCTCTTCACCCTTTTACACTGTAGACTTCAGACACGACACGGACAGCTGTGTCCTGCAGAAGTTCTCTGATGACTCTGCCATCATCGGACTCATCACGGACGACGATGACGAGGAGTACAGAGGACTGGAGCAGGACTTTGTGGACTGGTGTCAGCGGAACCACCTCCTCATCAACGCGGGGAAGACCAAGGAGATGGTGGTGGATTTCCGCAGACGCCACCCCACTGCCCCCTCACCAGTGAACATCCAGGGACGGGACATTGAGAGAGTGGACTCATACAAGTACCTGGGTGTTCATCTGAACCACAAACTGGACTGGACTCATAACACAGACGCACTGTACAGGAAGAGCCAGAGTCGGCTCTACCTCCTGAGGAGACTCAGGTCTTTTGGAGTGACAGGGCCACTCCTGAAGACCTTCTACGACTCTGTGGTGGCATCAGCTCCTGTAGGTGTGGCCTGCTGGAGCAGCAGCATCACAGAGAGGGAGAGGAAGAGGCTGGACAGAGTCATCAAGAAGTCCAGCTCCGTCCTGGGCTGCGCTCTGGACTCGGTGCAGGAGGTGGGGGACAGGAGGGTCCTGGCTAGATTCACATCTATGCTGGACCATGAGTGTCGCCCCCTGCAGGACACTCTCTCCGCTCTGGAGAGCAGCTTCAGTGAGAGACTGATCCACCCTCGCTGTGTGAAGGAAAGGTTCCGTAGGTCTTTCCTTCCTGCTGCTGTCAGACTTTATAACAAAAACTGTTAGTACTGAACACTCGCAATACTGACCTAACCTAATACTGATGTGCAATTCTGTCGTATGTGCAATTGCTGTTGGAATTCATGTGCAATTCATGTGCAATTACTGTGAAATTCATGTGCAATCTATGTGCTGTCGTGACACATATTCATGTGCAATTACTGTCGTGATCACATGCAATGGTATTTATTTATTTGTCTATGGGAGTTTTTATTTATAGGAGATCTTCTACTGAAAGTGTTTTTCAGACTTCCTATAAGTGATCTGTTCTTCTGTATCTACCTCTGTATCTTCCTGCGTTGCACCAATGAAATTTCCCCATGTGGGACAATAAAGGAATATCTTATCTTCATGTGCATATAACTGATGTAAATGGTGTTTATTTTACCATTATTATTTTGTCTTACGCTAGCTGTTTTTATTTTATCTTATCTTTATTTTTCCCCTCCATTCCTTATTAAGAAATGAGGAGTTTATAGGAGTTTTTAAGAGTTTTGTTTAAAAGAGTTTTTCTATTAAGAGTGTTTGTTAAACTTCCTTTAAGTTATCCGTCCTTTTCCTCTGTATCTACCTGCATTGCAACAATGAAATTTCCCCACGTGTGGACAATAAAGGAATATCTTATCTTATCATATCTTCTTCTCTCTCAGTTTTGAAACGCAGAGGAACGGCCTGGTGTTCATTTACGACATGGCGGGCTCCAACTACACCAACTTTGAGCTGGACCTCAGCAAGAAAATACTCAACTTATTAAAGGTAAACGTGACTTTTAGTGACGGGAAAGTAAAGGCACAACATTACTCATTACCTTTGCTGTTGTTACAGATTAGTTGATTTGACACAAAGTAAAATGTCTTCTGATTGTAGCTCACGTTGTACTTAAAGTGACGTATGAAAGGTCTTTATGATCTTCTCAATTTGACTTTATTTGGTGTATTTATACCTGTTGTACATATAAATTAAAGTTTTACACCAATCGAGCAGGTATTTGTGGAGAAAAACGTTGAAAAATCTGTGTAAAATGTGACAGGAAGTGACATCACACCAGGGACACTCATTCCAGTCAGTTTATGCAGAATTTACACAAAAAAACTTTTTTCTCTCTCCAAACATTAATTCAACAAAATAAAGTCAATCTCATATATTTTTATTTGTCAAATTAAAAAAGTGTGACAGATGAGTTTTGGCCCAGTGTTTGCTGGGTAATTTCCTAGTGTGATGTCATCAGTTACAAACAGGAAGTGAAATTATAAATCTATTCTGGGATGAAATGTGTATAGTTTTTAGCAACATTTTAAATATATTTATCTTAACTATATTTTAGTTCAATGAGTCGTCCGACCTGTAGGGGGCAGAACTGCATCGCCCTGCATCTGAAATTATTATTTTTTAATATCTATAAAGTGACATTTCACTTTTTAGTCGCTGAATGTTCTAAATGCTTTATAAGTTTATGGTTAAAACGGGAATGGGACGAGATCAATTTGCCGTAAGATTGTGCACAAAATGAGGAAAATGATCTTTAGATCTCATTTTCCCCTAGTGCGTTTACATTTGGCTTGAATTCAGTTAAAAGCAGTGTAACCATGACTACAAAAATCATAAAAACATTGTGAACTGGATAGCGCAGATTGTTCATGTCAAACTCTCGTCTTGTTGAAATCGCGCCTCGAGTTAAAATGGACGAATGTGAATTTGTGTGGATGTCTTTCACCGTTGCCATAGCAATTAACAATTCCCTACTAAATATTATTCCATCTTTTGAATGTGCAAAAGTCCTCAATGTATCGCCGATAATCAGGAAGTTGAAACCCACAAATCTTTACGTCTTTATAAATAAAACAGTTTTCGTCATTACGTTGAAGACGCTGTAGAATTTTGTATTTATCTTTATTTTACTTTTTCAAATATATTATGATAAATGATATTCTCATTTTGTTGTTTATGGAGGGACAAGTCATGAGCGTTTGTCATCCAGTGTGGACTAAACTGTAGTTCCTGTACGTCCACCAGGGGGCGTTCCCTGCCAGGCTGAAGAAGGTGCTGATCGTCGGGGCTCCGGTTTGGTTCCGAGTGCCGTACAATCTACTCAGCCTGCTGCTCAAGGAGAAGCTCAGGGAGAGGGTAAACCTGCTTATTTATACATCTTATTGATTTGTGAAGCTTTTAGGATTTAATCTGATCATTACTAATCGCTATAATCCAAACTGTTGTGTTTTGAAACGATAAAACCACGTGATGTCACAAAGTCACGTTATGTCATAAAGTCATGTGATGTCACAGTCACATTATGTCACGAAGTCACGTGATGTCATGAAGTCGTGTGGCGATATAAAGCAGTGTGAAAAGAGTGCGCGTACATAAAACACCAAAGAAGAAGAAATAGAAGTTCCGTTCCTTTCCGCTTTGAACTCATGTGCTTTGAAGGCGTTGAAACTTAAACTTCGGCTGCCAATTGCCATAAAACGCCAAAGAAGAAGACAAAGAAGCGAGGGCCTTCGCCCGCATGAGGATTGGCCATACTGGACTCAATTGGTCACTGAGTAGGATAGGCAAACATCCGACCGGTCTGTGTGGTCACTGTCGGGTGCCAGAGACTGTCGAGCATGTGCTGATTTGCTGTGAGGCTTATGATAGAGAAAGGGCCGGGTTGGCCTTGTGGTTTCGGAATAATGGGCGGGAGTTCAATCTGCGGAACGTTCTGGCGATCCAGTCACAGGGTTTGTGTCAGGCTGTGGTTGCTTACTTATGTAGCACAGGGCTGGGTAAACGTTTATAGAGGTGGGGGGTGTTGGAGACTGAGCCGAGGATGAGGAGCAAGAGGATGTTCTAACGCGCTTGGACTTCATGGGCCTAGAAACACCAAAGTGATGGAAGAAGGACTTCTAAAGGATACAACGACAAAGACGTCCCATGACCTCATGGGCTTTGTAAAACAACAAAGACGTCCCATGACCTCATGGGCTTTGTACTTCCAAAGCAATGGAATAAGAATTTTTAAGGACTGCGACAAAGTCTGAGGGGAGGAAGAACTTCTATAGGATACAATGACAAAGGCATCTCATGACCTCTTGGGCTTTGTCAAAGCACTGGAGGTCAAAGCACTGGAAGAACAACTTTTAGGACTACGACAAAGTCTGGGGAATAACGTCTGGCGGTAATGCAACACTCGGATGCCAACCGCCATAAAACAACAACAACAACAACAACAAAGAAGCGACACAACAACAACCAAGTATGAGTCAGCACAGAAAGCAGTCTGTGTGTGACGGCCGTGCACCCGCAATTGTAAAAGTGGTCCACAGTGGCTCTGCAGGGGCCACCGGGGCGGCAGGGGCCCCTCCGGCGATGCCCCTGGCCTCGCCTCTCATGGGGAAAAAGAAGAAGCCGTTCCTGGGACTGGCTGCACCGCTCGGATACGTCCCCGGTTTGGGCAGAGGTGCTACTGGCTTCACCACCCGGTCTGATATCGGTCCCGCTCGCGATGCCAACGATCCCGTTGATGATCGACACGCTCCGCCGGGAAAGAGGACGGTGGGGGACCAAATGAAGAAAAACCAAGTGGAGGACGAAGAAGATCTCAATGATTCCAACTATGACGAGTTCAACGGGTATTCAGGCAGCTTGTTCTCCAGTGGACCCTACGAGAAAGATGATGAAGAAGCAGACATTATATATGCCGCTCTGGACAGAAGGATGGATGAAAGGCGGAAAGAAAGAAGGGAACTGAGAGAAAAAGAAGAAATTGAAAAATATCGTATGGAGCGTCCCAAAATCCAGCAGCAATTTTCCGATTTGAAGAGGAAGTTGGCAGAGGTGTCGGAGGAGGAGTGGTTGAGTATCCCTGAAGTAGGAGATGCCAGAAACAAGCGTCAGAGAAACCCTCGCCATGAGAAACTCACCCCCGTCCCAGACAGCTTCTTCTCCAAACACCTGCAGTCTGGAGAGAAGCACACATCTGTGGACCCTCTGCAGGGGCTCGGAGGACTGAACACACCGTATCCCGGGAGTATGACTGCAGGACTGATGACCCCCATGTCTGGTGATATGGACATGAGGAAGATTGGTCAGGCCAGAAATACTCTGATGGACATGAGGCTAAGCCAGGTGTCCGACTCTGTCAGTGGACAAACTGTCGTGGATCCAAAGGGTTACCTGACGGACTTGAACTCTATGATCCCGACACAAGGAGGAGACATCAGTGATATCAAAAAAGCCAGACTTCTTCTCAAATCTGTGAGAGAGACCAACCCACATCACCCTCCAGCGTGGATCGCATCTGCCCGTCTCGAGGAGGTAACGGGTAAACTTCAAGTGGCCAGAAACCTGATCATGAAGGGCACAGAGATGTGTCCAAAGAGCGTGGACGTGTGGCTGGAGGCTGCCAGGCTGCAGCCAGGCGACACGGCCAAGGCTGTGGTGGCCCAAGCTGTTCGCCATCTTCCGCAGTCAGTTCAAATCTACATCAGAGCCGCTGAGCTGGAGACGGATGTCAGAGCCAAGAAAAGAGTTCTTAGAAAAGCTCTGGAAAATATGTCCAAATCAGTGCGACTGTGGGAGACGGCTGTGGAGCTTGAGGAGCCAGAAGACGCCAGAATCATGCTTAGTCGAGCTGTGGAGTGCTGTCCTACAAGTGTGGAGCTTTGGCTCGCCCTTGCTCGGTTAGAGACGTACGAAAACGCTCGCCGTGTTCTGAACAAAGCTCGCGAGAACATCCCCACTGACCGCCACATCTGGATCACTGCCGCAAAGCTAGAGGAGGCATATGGCAACACTAAGATGGTCGAGAAGATCATTGACCGAGGGATCACCTCTCTACGAGCCAACAGGGTAGAGATCAACAGAGAACAATGGATTCAGGATGCAGAGGAGTGCGATAAAGCGGGCAGTGTGGTCACGTGCCAGGCGGTGATGAGGGCCGTCATTGGGATTGGCATTGAAGAAGAAGATTGTAAACACACCTGGATGGAGGAAGCAGACAGTTGTGTTGCCCACGGCGCGTTGGACTGTGCCAGAGCCATCTATGCTCACGCTCTGCAAGTTTTCCCCAGTAAAAAAAGTGTTTGGCTCAGAGCTGCGTACTTTGAGAAAAACCATGGCACAAGAGACTCTTTGGAGGCTCTACTGCAAGGTGCTGTTGCCCACTGTCCCAAAGCCGAGGTGTTGTGGCTGATGGGAGCCAAGTCCAAATGGCTGGCCGGAGACGTGCCGGCTGCCAGAAGTATTTTGGCTTTGGCTTTTCAGGCCAACCCCAACAGTGAAGAGATCTGGTTGGCTGCGGTCAAGCTGGAGTCGGAAAACGGCGAGTATGAACGAGCACGTCGACTGTTGGCCAGGGCCCGAAGCAATGCCCCTACAGCTCGGGTCTTCATGAAGTCGGTGAAATTAGAATGGGTTCTCGGAAAAGTTGAAGCTGCCCGTGACTTGTGCGCTGAAGCTCTCAAACACTACGAGGACTTCCCCAAACTGTGGATGATGAGAGGCCAGATAGAAGAGCAGTGCGAGGACATGGACCAGGCCAGAGAGGCGTACAACCAGGGGCTTAAAAAGTGTCCCAAGTCGATGCCGCTGTGGTCGCTGTGGTCTCGTCTCGAAGAAAGAGCGGGTCAGCTGACCAGAGCCAGGGCAATTCTTGAAAAGGCTCGTCTCAAAAACCCTCAGAGCCCCGAGCTTTGGCTGGAGTCGGTTAGACTAGAATGTCGGGGCGGATTGAAAAACATTGCAAACACAATGATGGCAAAAGCCCTGCAAGAGTGTCCAAACTCTGGTATCCTGTGGGCGGATGCTGTGTTTTTGGAGGCCCGACCGCAGAGGAAGACGAAGAGCGCCGACGCTTTGAAGAAGTGCGAGCATGACCCTCGCGTATTGCTAGCCGTGGCCAAATTGCTCTGGAGCTTGCGCAAACTCGCCAAAGCCAGAGAATGGTTCCTGAAAACGGTGAAGATTGAACCAGATCTGGGAGATGCCTGGGCTCTGTTTTACAAGTTTGAAACGCAGCACGGCACCGAGGAGCAGCAGCAGGAGGTGTGCAAGCGCTGCGAGAACGCCGAGCCTCGTCACGGGGAGCTGTGGTGCGCAGAGTCCAAACATGTCCTGAACTGGCAGAAAAACACCGGAGAGATACTTGCTCTGGTCGCCGACAAAATCAAGAACCCTTTCTGAGTAATGGATTCAAAATGGATTCACAGATCGGATGGACGACTGTTGGCAGGACCAACTTTAAAACTTCAACCAGATTACCACGTAACTACATTTTTAATTCAGTTTTGTGCCCTGGATAAAGAGGCAAAATAGTTTAGTCATCCACACATGCCCATATTTGAGTGTTTATATTACAGAAACAGCTTTAGATTTTGTCTGAATTACAAAAAAATGAAATTTGGTTTGTATAAAATGAATGAATGAATAAATCAATCAATCAATGTCCTTGTTGTTGTTTTAATTCTACATCGTTAATGTTCTTTGTCTAAAGCCATGGAATGAATAAAGTCTCAGTCAGGGCAGCAAAGTGAAAAAACAACCTTTATACTTTTATTTGCGCCGTCTTTCCCCCGCTGTGATGACCGTTTAAACTAATAAAAACATGGCTGTTCCTCGTCCGTGTTGCCTGTATCTGCTTTTGTTTAGAAGTTTTCGCTTTTATTTTGGTGACTTCCTGTGTGGCCGGAAGTCGCAGTGAAACGAAAAGCTACTAGAGTCAAAGAAGTATAGTAAGCTACGGTTAACGGTGAAAACATAAGACAAAACATGGTCTACAGTCGTCAGGGTAACAAGGAAAACAGTGTATTGAGCTAGTAACAGGACCAAATGGTTATTATTCTTTATTTGTTCTTGCCCAACTCTGACCTTGGTTGAATGACACGGAATGGAAACGAAAAAAACTCATTTAAGTTCTGCCCTTCTCAATTCGACCGGACGCTTCGCTCCGCTTTTAGAATCTAACTTCTGAACGTGGCTGCTACTGACCGGTCATGTGACCACGTAAGGTCATGTGACTACGTAAAGTCATGTGACCACGTAAAGCAGATGTGAAAAGTGTGCGCGCTTTCCATTCCGTTCCGCTTTGTTCTCATGGGCTTTGAAGACGTTGAAACTCGGGCTCTCTCTCTTTGTCTTTCTCTTTTTTCTTTACGGTAAAGCGTAAAGCGTAAAACTCGTACTCTGAAGACTAACAACTACAGTCGGTGACGGTAAATGCACCTTTTCAGTTAGCTGCCAACCGCCATTAAAAGTGACATTTCCCCCCCCCCCTCTTTTTTTTTAAATATATATATATTTTTCACGGTACAGCGTAAGACACGTACTTTGAAGATGTACAACTACAATAAGTGGCGGTAATATAACACTATGGACACAAACCTCCATAAAACACTGAAGAAGAAGATTAAGAAGACGACAAAGAAGCGCCACAACAACGAGGAGGTACGAGTCGGCTCCGCGCAAAAGCAGTCTGTGTGTGGCCCCGCAGTGGTAAAAGTGATCCACAGTGGGGCGGCAGGGGCCCCTCCAAAGAACACAGTTAATGTTCTTTGTCCAAAGCCAGGGCACCAAAGAGAAGGAAAAAAAAGAAGTTGTCGAAAAAGATTCAGTTGGAACGCTCCTGGATGAATGAGGGATTACGCCGACAAAAAACGGAAGAAAAGAAAGTGATCCACAGTGACAGAAATGACGCAAGAGTCGTCTCCTTTAAACGCCGTCTTTACAGCAGTGAAGCACCAACTCTGCGCCGCCCCCCAGAGGCTGTGGGGGGCCCCAGAGGCTGTGGGGGGCCCCAGAAAACCTTTGAGAAGCTCTGATCTAAACAAAGACCTTGTTTTTTACGACAATTTCAGTAAAATCTTGACTCTACTTGATCATTACGTTTTGTTGTTGCCTAGCCTTTCCCCAGATGCTAAACGCTTAACATGTGTCCAGGTTCAGATGCTAAACGCAGACGCTAAACATGTGTCCAGGTTCAGATGCTAAACGCAGACGCTAAACATGTGTCCAGGTTCAGATGCTAAACGCTAAACATGTGTCCAGGTTCAGATGCTAAATGCACACGCTAAACATGTGTCCAGGTTCAGATGCTAAACGCTAAACATGTGTCCAGGTTCAGATGCTAAATGCACACGCTAAACATGTGTCCAGGTTCAGAGGCTAAATGCAGACGCTAAACATGTGTCCAGGTTCAGATGCTAAACGCTAAACATGTGTCCAGGTTCAGATGCTAAATGCACACGCTAAACGTGTGTCCAGGTTCAGAGGCTAAACGCAGACGCTAAACATGTGTCCAGGTTCAGAGGCTAAACGCAGACGCTAAACATGTGTCCAGGTTCAGATGCTAAACGCAGACGCTAAACATGTGTCCAGGTTCAGATGCTGAACGCAGACGCTAAGCATGTGTCCAGGTTCAGAGGCTAAACGCAGACGCTAAACATGTGTCCAGGTTCAGATGCTAAACGCAGACGCTAAACATGTGTCCAGGTTCAGAGGCTAAACGCAGACGCTAAACATGTGTCCAGGTTCAGATGCTAAACGCTAAACATGTGTCCAGGTTCAGATGCTAAATGCAGACGCTAAACATGTGTCCAGGTTCAGATGCTAAACGCTAAACATGTGTCCAGGTTCAGATGCTAAATGCACACGCTAAACGTGTGTCCAGGTTCAGAGGCTAAACGCAGACGCTAAACATGTGTCCAGGTTCAGAGGCTAAACGCAGACGCTAAACATGTGTCCAGGTTCAGATGCTAAACGCTAAACATGTGTCCAGGTTCAGATGCTAAACGCTAAACATGTGTCCAGGTTCAGATGCTAAATGCACACGCTAAACGCAGACGCTAAACATGTGTCCAGGTTCAGAGGCTAAACGCAGACGCTAAACATGTGTCCAGGTTCAGAGGCTAAACGCAGACGCTAAACATGTGTCCAGGTTCAGATGCTAAACGCAGACGCTAAACATGTGTCCAGGTTCAGATGCTAAACGCAGACGCTAAACATGTGTCCAGGTTCAGAGGCTAAACGCAGACGCTAAACATGTGTCCAGGTTCAGAGGCTAAACGCTAAACATGTGTCCAGGTTCAGATGCTAAATGCAGACGCTAAACATGTGTCCAGGTTCAGATGCTAAACGCTAAACATGTGTCCAGGTTCAGATGCTAAATGCACACGCTAAACGTGTGTCCAGGTTCAGAGGCTAAACGCAGACGCTAAACATGTGTCCAGGTTCAGATGCTAAACGCTAAACATGTGTCCAGGTTCAGATGCTAAATGCACACGCTAAACGCAGACGCTAAACATGTGTCCAGGTTCAGAGGCTAAACTCAGACGCTAAACATGTGTCCAGGTTCAGAGGCTAAACGCAGACGCTAAACATGTGTTCAGGTTCAGATGCTAAACGCAGACGCTAAACATGTATCCAGGTTCAGATGCTAAACGCAGACGCTAAACATGTGTCCAGGTTCAGAGGCTAAACGCAGACGCTAAACATGTGTCCAGGTTCAGAGGCTAAACGCTAAACATGTGTCCAGGTTCAGATGCTAAATGCAGACGCTAAACATGTGTCCAGGTTCAGATGCACACGCTAAACGTGTGTCCAGGTTCAGAGGCTAAACGCACACGCTAAACGTGTGTCCAGGTTCAGAGGCTAAACGCAGACGCTAAACATGTGTCCAGGTTCAGAGGCTAAACGCAGACGCTAAACATGTGTCCAGGTTCAGATGCTAAACGCAGACGCTAAACATGTGTCCAGTTTCAGATGCTAAACGCAGACGTTAAACATGTGTCCAGGTTCAGAGGCTAAACGCAGACGCTAAACATGTGTTCAGGTTCAGATGCTAAACGCAGACGCTAAACATGTGTTCAGGTTCAGATGCTAAACGCAGACGCTAAACATGTATCCAGGTTCAGATGCTAAACGCAGACGCTAAACATGTGTCCAGGTTCAGAGGCTAAACGCAGACGCTAAACATGTGTCCAGGTTCAGAGGCTAAACGCTAAACATGTGTCCAGGTTCAGATGCTAAATGCAGACGCTAAACATGTGTCCAGGTTCAGATGCACACGCTAAACGTGTGTCCAGGTTCAGAGGCTAAACGCACACGCTAAACGTGTGTCCAGGTTCAGAGGCTAAACGCAGACGCTAAACATGTGTCCAGGTTCAGAGGCTAAACGCAGACGCTAAACATGTGTCCAGGTTCAGAGGCTAAACGCAGACGCTAAACATGTGTCCAGGTTCAGATGCTAAACGCAGACGCTAAACATGTGTCCAGTTTCAGATGCTAAACGCAGACGTTAAACATGTGTCCAGGTTCAGAGGCTAAACGCAGACGCTAAACATGTGTCCAGGTTCAGAGGCTAAACGCAGACGCTAAACATGTGTCCAGGTTCAGAGGCTAAACGCAGACGCTAAACATGTGTCCAGGTTCAGATGCTAAACGCTAAACATGTGTCCAGGTTCAGATGCTAAACGCACACGCTAAACGTGTGTCCAGGTTCAGAGGCTAAATGCAGACGCTAAACATGTGTCCAGGTTCAGAGGCTAAATGCAGACGCTAAACATGTGTCCAGGTTCAGAGGCTAAACGCAGACGCTAAACATGTGTCCAGGTTCAGATGCTAAACGCTAAACATGTGTCCAGGTTCAGATGCTAAACGCACACGCTAAACGTGTGTCCAGGTTCAGAGGCTAAACGCAGACGCTAAACATGTGTCCAGGTTCAGAGGCTAAACGCAGACGCTAAACATGTGTCCAGGTTCAGATGCTAAACGCTAAACATGTGTCCAGGTTCAGATGCTAAACGTGTGTCCAGGTTCAGATGCTAAACGCTAAACGTGTGTCCAGGTTCAGAGGCTAAACGCAGACGCTAAACGTGTGTCCAGGTTCAGAGGCTAAACGCAGACGCTAAACGTGTGTCCAGGTTCAGAGGCTAAACGCAGACGCTAAACGTGTGTCCAGGTTCAGAGGCTAAACGCAGATGCTAAAATGTGTCCAGGTTCAGATGCTAAACGCAGACGCTAAACATGTGTCCAGGTTCAGATGCTAAACGCAGATGCTAAAATGTGTCCAGGTTCAGATGCTAAACGCAGACGCTAAACATGTGTCCAGGTTCAGATGCTAAACGCAGACGCTTAACATGTGTCCAGGTTCAGATGGTGAAGACGGCCGAGCTGAAGCAGCACCTGCCCCGGGACTGCCTGCCGCAGCACCTGGGCGGTCTGCTGCCCCTCGACGCCCACGCCATGAACCAGCAGCTGCTCTCGGGGCAGAACGGGAGGGTGGACCCGGTGGACGAGCTGGTGGCCATCCCCGTGGAGGAGGCGTCGGCGCACGTCCCGGGCCCCGAGTCCATGCGGCCCCAGGAGCTGATGACGCACCTGGGCCGGCTGCAGCGCTCGGGGATCCACCAGGAGTACGACGAGCTGAGGAAGGAGCCGCCGCCCGGAACCTTCCACCACTCGCAGTCAGTGCTCACGACATGTACTCGTGTTTTTCATGGCGCTGATAGTTTAGAATCTAGAGGAACAGTTTGGATTATTTGAAATGATCACAGTTGCAATTATTGTCTATAAAGTGTAAAAAAGACTGTTACTTCTAACTAAGGGAACATTTTGTGCAGTGACCTCTTTGCACCAAAGTGTTAAAATTAAGATTTTTATGTCTTTCCTTTTAACTAGTTGGTCAGAACAAATAATATATGTTGGAGAATTAAAGCCAATAGAGATATACAAGGACAATATTTGTACTTTTTATTGTCTAATACACGATGTACGTCAGAGGTTCTTTAAAGTCCCTCTGAAGGTTCTCCTGTTCTTCTAATTCTGACTTAGTTTGGTAGTGTAGAACCTGTGGTAAATATTTATCATAGTTTTACTTCCGTCAAGTTGCCGTTTGTGAAGACATTTTAAAAAATAATACCTAAAATGGACAAGATGTAGAGCGGAGTTCCAAAACTGAATCCCTCTGTGATGACATCAATGTGCGACGTGCTTAAAACACATACTTTGAAGACGTACAGCTCCAGTAGGTGGCGGTAAACGCACCTTTTCAAAGCAAAACGGTAACACAACATGTTTTGTGGGGGTTTTCGTGTTTAAATGTTCATTTCAACAAAATAAAGGTGTCATTAGGTCATATTTATTGTCAAATCAGGACTGTTTAATTTGTAATTTATATAGATTTTAGCTCTTGTTTACGGTCTGGTTGCTAGGTAACAGCAGTGGTACCAAGTGGAATGACCTCTGCCTATGTCATATGTGTTGCTTGTGTTGTCCAACCAGGAAGTCCAATTATAAACTTGGCAAAAATGGTCAAACTGGGGACAAATGGGCAAAATGTTTAGTCAAATCTGAAACGTAATTGTGTTTAGTACGTTTTAGTGAAGTGTGTAGTTAAACCTGTCGTATGGACTCCAAGTTTGTTCCTTTGGAGTAACTTTATGCTTAACAATAATTAACAAAACTATAACACTTTGAATGATGTGAACTGCGTCTCCCGTTTGTGTTCAGAGCCGCGTACAACCAGGACAAGAACCGCTACGGAGACGTCCTGTGCCTCGACCAGACCCGGGTCAAATTAAAACTGCGGCGGAACGAGGTTAAACACTCACGCACGGCTTCGTTTGTCCACGAGAAATGTTGAATGTCCTCTAAAAGCGCGATCGAATGTGTCCACAGAGGTCCGACTACATCAACGCGAGCTACATGGACGGCTACAAACAGAAGAACGCGTACATCGGAACACAAGGTGTGCTTTATAGAGTTTGTGTTTGTTTCATCGCCGGCGGTATTGGACATTATTTACGGCAACGGCGAGAACTCGACTAAGACCGGGGATTTTGAGCTACTCGCGGTTTAAAAATGTGTTTCGAGAACAGTTTTGGCCAGATGTTAGACGTACTTCTGGCGCTCGCGTCGCTTTTCTCCATTTGGGATCGGGGCTTTTTTAACTGTTCACAAAAAATATAATAAATTGCCAAAATGTGAGCTGTATTTTGTGTAGAAATCAATGTTGACGCCAAAATCCAATAATGGTCCCAATAATAGTAATTTTGTGTTGAACGTGACATTCTATTCTATCTAAAACGTGTGGTATAAAATGGCCACAGAATATCAGGTATTTTCATTAGATTCGAAATCCAGTTGGAAATGTTAAAGCGCCCCCTACAGGCCGGACGACTCGTTGAACTAAAATGCAGTTCAAATAAACATTTAGAATTTTGCTAAAAATGATATCGCAGAATAGCACATTTTTTAGGTTTATATAACCTAAAAAATGCTGTTTTTAGTTGATGACATCACACTAGGAAATTACCCAGCAAACACTGGGCCAAAACTCATCTAATGTCACAATTATTTTAATTTTACAAATAAAACTATATGAGAGCGACTTTACTTTGTTGACTCCAAAAAGTTGTTTCTTTGTGTAAATTCTGCATAAACTTTGACTGTCATTTTCTACACAAATACCTGCTCGATTGTTGTAAAACTATAATATGTTTGTACAAATACAAGTACAAATACACCAATTAAAGTCAAAAATAGAAAATTGTAAAAACCTGTCGTACGTACTTTGCGTATCATTTAGAAGTAAAATGAAAAACCCAAGTAAATACAGATGCGATTAATGGGGAAGCAAACCGAAACGCACCAAAAAGATCATTTGTTGTGTGTTTGTGTGTGTTTGTTTGTGTGTGTGCGTGCTTGTTTGCGTGTGTTTGCGTGCGTGTTTGCGTGCGTGTTTGCGTGCGTGTTTGCGTGCGTGTTGGCGTGCGTGTGTGTTTGCGTGTGCGTTTGCGTGCGTGTTTGCGTGCGTGTGTGTTTGCGTGTGTGTGTGTTTGCGTGTGTGTGTGTTTGTGCGTGTGTGTTTGTGCGTGTGTGTTTGCTTGTTTGTGTGTGTGTTTGTGCGTTTGCGTGTGTGTGCGTTTGCGTGCGTGTTTGCGTGCGTGTGTGTGTGTTTGTGCGTGTGTGTTTGTGCGTGTGTGTTTGCTTGTTTGTGTGTGTGTTTGTGCGTTTGCGTGTGTGTGTGTTTGCGTGCGTATTTGCGTGCGTGTGTTTGCGTGCGTGTGTATTTGCGGGTGTATTTGCGTGCGTGTGTGTTTGCGTGTGTTTGTGCGTGTGTGTTTGTGCGTGTGTGTTTGCGTGCGTGTGTGTTTGTGCGTGTGTGTTTGTGCGTGTGTGTTTGCGTGCGTGTGTGTTTGTGCGTGCGTGTGTGTTTGCGTGTGTGTGTGTGTGTGTTTGTGCGTGCGTGTGTGTTTGTGCGTGCGTGTGTGTTTGTGTGCGTGTTTGTGCGTGTGTGTTTGTGTGTGTGTTTGTGCGTGCGTGTTTGTGCGTGCGTGCGTGTTTGTGTGTGTGTGTGTGTTTGTGTGTGTGTGTGTGTTTGTGTGTGCGTGTGTGTGTGCGTGTGTGTTTGTGCGTGCGTGTTTGTGTGTGTGTTTGCGTGTGTGTGTGTTTGTGCGTGCGTGTGTGTTTGTGCGTGCGTGTTTGTGTTTGTGTGTGTGTTTGCGTGTGTGTTTGTGCGTGTTTGTGTTTGTGTGTGTGTTTGCGTGTGTGTGTGTTTGTGCGTGCGTGTGTTTGTGCGTGTTTGTGTGTGTGTTTGCGTGTGTGTTTCCGTGTGTGTTTGCGTGTGTGTTTGCGTGTGTGTTTGCGTGTGTGTTTGCGTGTGTGTTTGCGTGTGTGTTTGCGTGCTTGCGTCCCCGTCCCATTGACTTCTGCTCGCGTGCGTTCAGGGCCGCTGGAGCGAACGTACGGAGACTTCTGGAGAATGGTCTGGGAACAGAACGTCCTGGTGATTGTCATGACGACCAGGCAAGTGGTTTGTGTTGGGTTTTTTTTTTGTTTTTTTTTACGCAATGATTTTGTTTGGCAGTAAAAGCTTTGTCAGAGCGATACTGCTGCTGCTGATTTAACAATATCAAATACACTGAGCGTTTCTGTCTCTTTATGAGGTCTTTCATTATTATTATTATTATTATTTTACATATATTTTTAAAAATAAATAAAACAAAGGGAACAAACGGAGAAAAAAAAACAGAGAGCACAATTAGGACAGAGGAAAAACACGTCCAGAATGCTCTGTCAGCCTTTGGGCGCCCGGCGTGGGCTCTTAACAACGTGAGGGGGGCCTAAAAGCAGGATAAAAGAGAAAAAGGAAGGAATAGAGTATTTCCCTTATGTCTCTGGACTGTAGAAAAACTACAAAGGATTTTTTTTAGACACTATGAAATCCCCGTTTACACCTTTTAAGACAACAAACGGGTTCATCCCATAACAAATCAACTGTTCAACTGTTCAATTAGAACAAAATCAAACTTTCAGTCCCTCGGGAATTTTTTTTTTTTTTTTTTTGCTTCCTCGCGAGCCGACATTTGTTTTAATGCGGACGGACCAGGCCTGTCCCTGATTGGCTAATCCACTCGTCAATCAATCGCGCCTCCTGAACTCGCGGCGATGAAAACCGTGACTGATATTTATCTATTTATCCAGGCATCATTATGTAGTATCTACTTAAAACATAAATAAAATGGTGTGTCCAAACTAGGCTCGTCGAGATTATTCAGGTTAATTAATCGATAATCGTGATTATTCAGGTCAAAATGTAATCTTAAGAACCAAAACGTAATAATCGTGACAATTTTACAAGCAAAATTAAGTCTGTTTTGTTCAATTGACAGCACAAAATTACACTTTATCAGGCTGTTTTTGTGACGTTTAACGAAAGAAAAATCACAGTTTTTTGTTCAGTCTCAATAACCGTGAATAATCGTTAAATCGTGACGTTTTTTCCCCCAATAATCGTAACATTTGATATCTCTATTGTGCGTAAACTCGACTCGCATCGTTTTACTGTCGGCGAACTTTACGAACGAGTAATAATGGCTCTTGTACCCTGTGGTGTTTGCAGGACGGAGGAGGGCAGCCGGAGGAAGTGCGGACAGTACTGGCCCCTGGACGAAGGCGGGCAGGAGGTCTACGGTCACATCGCCGTCGTGAGCCAGAGAGTGGACCGCCACCCGCACTACAACCACACCACGCTCGAGCTCCACAACACGGAGGTACGACGCGGCGCGCTCTGAACCAAACGCTGCTCGAGCCAACGTGAGCATTAGCACATGATGCATTAGCATCAAGACAAAATTACCTTTACAAACAGATTTGTAAGACCATAATACATTTTCAATTATTAACTGACTTCAGATCTAAATACTAATGCTTTTAGTCAGTGGCGAGCAGTGATTGACAAATAAAATATAACTATTTCAAAAACTATATATTTGTGGGAAATATATCCAAATTGGCCCGTTTCCCCCCTCACTTCTGCTGCTGAAGCCTCTACAGGCCGCTGAGCAGTACTGCAGGAAGCTTGGTTCTTCTTCTCCTGCAGCTGCTCAGTCTGGGCATGCTCGCCTCTGAACACGCCCAGAGGATGTGCAGAGAAGTGAAGCCCTAACTGAGCATGTGCAGAGTAATTGACGCAACAGCAGCGCCAAGTTTCAACAGACATAAAAACTATAGTTTAGAGACAAGTCTTTGTAGTATTTCAATAACACAGAGCGCTGGTTTGTGTAATGACTTGACTGGTGACGTGAGATCCTGTAGATCCTGGTCTAAAATGCCCTCTCTGCTTCCTCGGTGCCTCCTCTCTGCTTCCTCTCTGCTTCCGCTTTGCTTCCTCTCCGCTTCCTCCCTGCTTCCGCTTTGCTTCCTCTCTGCTTCCGCTTTGCTTCCTCTCTGCTTCCGCTTTGCTTCCTCTCTTCTTCCTCTCTGCTTCCTCTCTGCTTCCTCTCTGTCAGACCTGTGAGCAGAGGCAGGTGAGTCACTTCCAGTACGTGAGCTGGCCCGACTACGGCGTCCCGACCTCAGCCGTGACGCTCATCGACTTCCTGAGCGCCGTGAAGAAGCAGCAGAGGAAAACGGTGAAGGCTCTGGGGCCGCAGTGGACGGGACACGCCCTCGGACCCCCCATGGTGGTCCACTGCAGCGCCGGCATCGGGAGGACAGGTCAGCAATACTCGATCGCACCTGTACATGTTGTGTTTTGACGCGGGTTCATTTACCGCCCGATGTAGCGTCCGATGTAGCGCGCCCGATGTAGCGCGCCTGATGTAGCGCCCGGTTTGCTAATGCAGATTAGCTTCAGCAAACGCAACACTACTTCCTGTGTCGTCTATTGTCAGTTTAGCAAAATATTTTTCTGATCCACGTTTTACGAAACAATAACACAGGTTTGTGTCTAAACTGATCGTTTTTCAAAGCCGCTCTGAACAGGAAATGGCTGGTGCGCTAGCTTTTGTTAGCTCACAACCTTAAGCTCTGTACTCTGCGATAAGCTAGGGTGACCAGACGCCCCCATTGACCCGGGACAGTCCTAGACGAGACCACGCGCTTTGAAAACACTTTACAAAGACGTCGTTGGTCTGGAATCATGTCCAAAGGGGCGTGAAAGACGGGCGGATTAACCAATCAGAGAGACGCGTGGTCCGTTCGTGTCTAAACCAATATGGCGGCTTAAAAATGAAAATAACACAGAGAACTGAGAAACGGCGCAGATTTCTGCAACCGATGCACTAAACTCTGTAAATCTGAGTGAAATTTAAGTTTTTTATGTTTTGTCCTGAATGTTACGAGGACATTAGAGAGACACGTGACACAAATTGGCGGCGGTGGTTGGACCGGCCCAAGTTAGGAGAGCTTTTTATGGTCCACGCCCCCTTGTGGTCTGACCCCAGACCCTCCTGCATTTGAACAGAATGGAGGAGGGACTGGCTGGTCAGGCAACTGTGTCCCATGTCCCAGCAGATGTGTCCAAAACCAATGATTTGTCCCAGTTTGTCCCTGTTTTCGACTACTTTGAGACGGTAAAGAGGGGGATATAGTGTTGTTTCCTTAGCCAAACTAGAGGACATCTGGCTCTAGAATAACCAGAACACAAAAAATACATGCATACAATTCTCTTAAAGTCTTTTGTCTCTCATTTAAGAATAGTTTAAGACACTTGCATCCTTTATCGTGTGAAAGTATTACCGCCAGATCTAATCCGGTCCATTTAAACTAGGACAAAACCAAAAGAGGACGGAACTTTGTGACGATGTGCGTGTTGTGTCCTCGTCTTCGCAGGGACCTTCTGCGCCCTGGACATCTGCCTGTCCCAGTTGCAGGACGTGGGCTCGCTGAACGTGCACCAGACGGTCAAGCGGATGAGGACGCAGCGGGCCTTCAGCATCCAGACGCCGGACCAGTACTACTTCTGCTACAACGCCGTCCTGGAGCACGCCCAGAGGCAAGGGCTGCTGCCGGCCAACCAGTGAGAGGACGCCGGAGCGGACGCCAACGGGACGCTTGAGCGGACGGGGGAAGAACCACTGTGGAGTCGGGACGTACGCTGGGGGGGGGGGGGACTCTTTAAGCCGCGGAGATGGCCGCTCCTCTATGACAAAACGCAAATAAATAAGCCAAGAAAAAAAAAAAAACAGCCCCAAGTGTCTACGTAGTGTCTTTGCTGCGATAAAACGATGTACTGCGCAGAAGTAAAGGCGCACTAGGGAACTTTCCCGAGAGAAGCTCCGCCACTTGCTTCGTTTTTTCTTATCGCTTTGCCTGGAATGAGTCGCAGTACGGCCTTAAAGTGGAAGGAATTATGCAAACTCGACTTCTAAGGGCCTTTTTTTTCCCTAAGAGTTACAATCGTTCGCTCGTTTGGCTTCTCGGACAAAGATTAAACGTGTGTGTCGTCTGCCAAAATGTGAATATTTAACGTGAAACGATGCGCACTTTGGTCGTACGTTGCTTCTTTCCTACTGCCCTTGTGCTCTTAGTGGAAGTATTGACTCTTTCGCACAGATTTGGACTGATTAAAGCGTCAAACGTAGAGATCTTGATAAAGAATTGTGCCGTTTTATGTTCGTAAGAAGCGTTACCTTTAACTTATCTCGTCATTTTGATGTCCAATCCTTCAGGCAGGATGTCGCCGAAGCCATTTACGCCGTCTCAAACCCGACGGGAAAAGCGCGTTACTCCGAATAACAACGATAGTTTTGAACACATTTTGTTACGTTGTTCTCAGGTCGTAAGTCTGGTCCGGTTATTTTAACGTTCCTGGTTTAATTAAGCGCGTTAATGACTCGAGCACGACTGTTTTTTTTATCATTTTATCTCATTTTCTGAGCTGTTTCTGACGTCGAAGAAGAGCAAAAACGGTCTTTCGTGTCGACGGGTGACGCTTTACAAAGTCCTTGCCAGAGATAAGGAAAAGTGCTCTGTTGTGTCTTTATCCGGTTATCGCGTGAGCTGAGGAGCAAACGCAGCTCCGGAAATTCTTTTTTGAACGATTCCGTATGTCGTTTCCAAGTTCGATAAGTCGTAATCTGGAGAAGAATCCGGAGCGACTATGAGAAAATAGTACTTTTTTATTGTAACGGAACGTGGCTTTCCTTTTTATGAATCTGTCTTTCTTTCTTAAGTGCTTGAGGTTTCCATCTTTTGCCCAGAGCTGCCAAATTACGACAAAAACAAAACCCTAGTGAAAGTGTATTGAGCAAATTCACGACGGTAAAAGTGAAAGGAAAGCTGTGACAAATCTGCTTTCCAGAACTGGAAAAAGAACAGTTAAATGCTTTGTCATTACACTTTTTGAGTCCAAGATCGTGACATCAAAATGTGCAGCTGATTTGGCTTTTTTCCCCTCCAGTTTCTCCATGTATCAGGCTTGTGTGCCACGCCCCCTTGTGGCTGGATCCATCTCTACAAAAACATCGATTACTAAAAGATTAAAATCCTAACTTTCCCTTTTACATTTCAACGCACAACCAGATGTCTCTTTCTTTTAACCTTTTGTCAACTCTTCCCAGTGTGAATCGCAGTTAGAAAATCCCATTTGACGACCCTCTAACCCGTGTTTTGACCTGGTTCACGGGTCTCGTCTCTGTTTCCGGGCCGATCCACATGAAACGAAAACTGGCACAAAAATCGGCGTCTTCTCTGTCGGCGCAAATGAACAAAAGTGTAATGTGTTTTTCAACGACCGCTTCGGAAAGTTGTGCCATTCGCAGAGTTGTACGAATAAGAATCTCTCGGACCGTGCGCATCGTTTCATTGACCGAAAAAAGGGGCGCGGCGCTGACAAAACCTCTCGAAAATTATTCAAATCTTCCCGAAAACTGCGTCTTCGTGAGCAGGTGAAACCGCTCGGTCGCTCCTCGCTTTCTCCGCTCGGCTGTTGCGCTTCATACAATACAAAACGTAATAAATAGTCGACCGATGAAAGAACACGACTGATTAATCGACTGGAACGGCTCTTTATTCTTCATCGATCGATCCCCGAAGGGGCAATCGCTGTTGGTCGAACGAGTGTCGCGCCGATCGATTCGTTCGCGGAGGCAAACTCTTGACAAGTGACGACGAGGTTCAACACTTAGTCGTGAATTCTAATAATTTGTTTAAAAACTCAAAACGTTTTGGCGGTCGTTCAGGCGCTCGCCCTTCGTCTGAACTACGGCGTGTCGTCTCGTCCTAGTTCACGACATCACGAAAAGTGCAATATTTTTCTAGTTTTTCTTCATTTTTTTGTAGTCGTTTCTTTGTTTTTACACAAGTGATTTCTTTGCACTTTTGCAGATTGCCTTCCACGTGCTCAGAGAGATTAAATACAACACAAGTGCAGTTTAAAAAAAGCTACAAGTCCAAGCGCAGTGTGTCAAATGTCTACGTGTTTTTTTATCGGTGAAGCGTATAATGTTGTGCTTTTCGTGCCTTGTACAATGCTGTGCGGTGGTAAAGTGTGTCGACGGTTAAAAATGTGCAAAACGCAACAAATAACTGGAGCTTAAGGTGTAAGAACTCGTACTTTATGCTTTGTGTCAAACGGTTGGTTAAGAATGCGCTTTTGCTGTAAAGAATAACCACATTTTGATCATCTTAACGGTCGTCCTGACAACACAAGACTTAAACAGATATTTTTAGCACAAAGAAAGTGACATTATTCAATGAGTATGTCCCAAAAGAACCAACAATTTCTCATTTTCATCGATAGATCCGTCAAATATTCTCCGTAAAAGCCTTCAGTCGCCGTAGTTCAACCGTTATTTGGTCGATAATGGATTCAAAAGGTCTAAACGTACAGTAGAAATGATCGTTTGACGACAGCCGACGACTCAAATAATCACTAGTTGCGGCTCTACGTTTAGGTTTATACTTTTTAATCGAAATTACTTAATGTTTCTGCTAAAAATGTCAGTTTTTACTTTTTACGACTTTTTTGTGGCATGAACAATCACAATTACGGATCAGTCTAACGCTCTTTGACATCTGCGCCATACGGAGTTCTTGCTTTGCCCGTAGGTTCCGCAGTAGAGCGTTCAAAATAATAATCCACAGTATCTCCATGGAAACGGGACGAGTCAAAGTGTCGGAATCGCGTCGGTGACGAACGCTCGAACAGAAAACACGCGAATTGAACTGAATAACCCGATACGTCTAGCGTTCTGTGGCAAAGTGACTGCTGTGATCGCCATGGAGACGAGCAGGTGGCGGAAAGTTACGCGATGCATCTTTACAGCGTCGGCGATCCGTAAATGCCGTTTTAATTCGTCAAAACTCGGATCGCGTTAAAATGACGGCGTGTTTTTGGGCGAAAATGGCGCCGATCCTCGCTCCCTTTAACGGCGGTTTTCCACGCCGGGCTTATACCTTCTGCGCTGTGTTGTTTTTCCTGAATAAACGTCGGTAAAAGTGGCGTTAAATCCCGTCGTCTGTACGTAACGCGTCCGGTGTCTTCGCCTCGTGTTCTGTCGCCGAGTGAGAAAATTCTCCACTACAAAATTCATATTGAATTTGCCGTTAGTGAAGCGTTAGCGAGTCTGCCGCGGAATAACCTTATTTTGTCCGTCCGACGATGGACGCGACGCCCTATTTTTATTTTTCTATTCCGAGTTTCTTAAATTTACAAGCTTATACAGTTATTTACATTCATTTTATATGTTTTGGTATAACCTATTGTTTTAGTCACGATGTTCAATCAAGTTATACTCTATTAAATACAAACTTTGTGAAGGTGAACTGTTGTCCGTGTGCTTTTTATCATGGCAGAAAAACACATTGTATTGTCCGTAAAAAAATTTAAAAATCACTAAACGAACCTTTGCTTCAGCCTCAGGTCCGGCGTTATGTAAAATAAATAAAATTCATTATAAACTATGATTAAAATAAAGGCAACAACTAAAAAACATTTAGCCTGTACTTTTATTTCAGAGTTGACCCTTTATTTGTTCCAGAATGTGGAAAGTTTTGAAAAAAATTAACGTTTATTTTATTTTTCAGCTCGTCAAACTAAACTCTGATCTTACATTGACTTATTATTAACTTGTAACGGTTCTTTATGTGCACATCATCAGAAAAACGTCATATATTTGGACATGACGTTTCAAAAAACCCTTTTCATTCAGGCTAGTTTTCTCTTCGTAGCATGAGTGTCGTTCTTCCTTTGCATCGGGTTTACTCTGGTTATAAGTGGTAAAAAAAAAACATGAAATTAAGTTTTAAGATGAGATAAAATAAGATAATCCTTTATTGTCCACACATGGGGGAATTTCATTGTTGCAACGCAGTTAGAGACAGAGGAACTTGTACGAAGTTTAAAAAAAGTTTGAAAAACACTCTCAATAGAAGAACTCTTATAAACAAAAACTCCTATAGACAAAACCTCCCATTTCCCAACAAGGGATGGAGAGGAAAAATCTAAATAAAATATAATATATAAAATAAAATAAAAACGGCGTAAGACAAGTTTTTTGTGTAAATGGAAGCAGGAGTGAAGCTGCAGTTGGAGGTTTGGACCGACAGTGGATTGAAAAAGGAGTTGCTCAAATCTGAAAATAATTAAACAAAAAAAAAAATCATGTATTCAGGGCCTTAAAGTAGCCTAAAATAAACTAAATGTAGTTTAAGTGGAATGAGTATACGCGACATATCGCTGCGATTCAGACGACGTCACGACATTCTATATTTATTTATACATTTAATACAGATGTGGGGCGGCTGAGGTTAATGTTCAAATTTAATAAAACAAAGTGAATTCAGTCTATTTCATGGCAAAGTAAAATGTGATCAACAGGATAAGTATAAGGGTTATTAGAAAAAGCTTCAGTTGTAGTCATCTGGACTCAGTTAGAAAAAATAGACGTTTCGACTCTCATCCAAGAGTCATTGTCAATAAAAGAATTTAGATCGAGAACTCCGATATTAATACTGTTCTGTGGTAAGACCCGCCCATTGGGAGGAGCCTTCCTGAAGTAGAAAGAGTTGTTTGTTTCAACAGAAACTCCCCCCTTGTATCTACCGAGCCTATTCAGAATCTTAATGGGCTATTAGAAACCTCTTTGTCTTTGTGAGACCCTGGCTCAACCACCCTGAGTACCTGATTAGCATCTAAATGTCCTGGTCCTGGTCCTCTACCTTTCCAGGGGTTCAGTATTCCATTATAGATACCAGGAAGATTGAATCTTAGCCCTCCATTTCTGTTTAAAGAAGGTCTTTCTTTTTTAACAAAAATAGCTTCCTTGACTCCTCTTTCAAACCATCTTTTCTCCTGCTTAAAACCTTCAACTCTTTCTACTTCAGGAAGGCTCCTCCCAATGGGCGGGTCTTACCACAGAACAGCATTAATATCGGAGTTCTCGATCTAAATTCTTTTATTGACAATGACTCTTGGATGAGAGTCGAAACGTCTATTTTTTCAAACTGAGTCCAGATGACTACAACTGAAGCTTTTTCTACTATGGAACACGCCTGGACGAATGAGGGATTACACCGACAAAGGGTTATTGTATTTATTTCTATTATATGCATATCTGTAGGGTACTTTTGTATTTGTTGATTTGTTTAATTTGACTGAAAATAAATCTGTTGCAGCTTTTTTAATAAATATTTTTACATTCTCAGGAGATTGATGGTCATTTTTTTTAATCAGGTGACCCTCAAAATGATGTCCAGTGTTGGAATGTCTGTAAAAGGGGCTAAAGTGTGGAGTGCCAGTGGGGGGCGCTGCAGAGGCTGAAGAGAAGAAATAAGTTTAAGAGAAGTTTAGCGCTAAAACTTAAACGGCCCCAAACAAGGAAATATCACTTTATATTCTTATACTAGACGTTTATCGCTTTCTGATGTGAATTTTTATAGTTTCAAATTGTAGACAACACTCAATATTTTATTTTTTCATATCTCCAAAATGTGTAACATTGTCCATTTTTTCGACGTACATCCCACCGCTGCTTTGACCCGCTGAGGCCCCCCCGCGGTTACGGCCCTGTCTTAAGCATAAACCACTTTAATCTTCATAAATCGTGACTTTCCACATCTTCAGAACACAAATCCTGCCTCAAACACGCTCGTCTCTCACCTTTGACCCGCGCTTGTCCTCCGCGATTTTCCCGCGTTACATTCAAAGTAACGTGACGCGTCCCGCAGCGCGCGCCAATGCCCGCGGAGGGGGGCGTCTCCCAACTATTTTGTTACAAACACGAATCCCGGAGTAAAGGAGTCTTTTCCCCGGTACGTGACAGCTCTTTTCAACTCTATAACCGCCGCGTTCCCAGCGCGCGCCGCGTCTCCCGTTGACTTCGGCGCCGCTCGCGAACTGACGGAGGCGTTTTCCGCGTCGTCAACAGCGCGAGCTCCGACGCGTGAAGGGGGCTCCGCGCTGCGTGTTGCGTGCGGGGCGGCAAACCGGGGGTCTTTTGTCGGTAACATTTCGCGTCGTGGAGCGCGGAGCGTTTCGTTGCCGTGTGCCGCGTTGCGCTTGTTTTGAGCGCGGGGCCGTGTAAACGCGGCGTGGCGGCGGGATGAAGGGGGAGGGATCGTTGTTGTGCTCCGGGGGGCGGACGTGTCGGGACAGACATTTTACCCCCGCGTCAGAACGGGGTAAACAAAGAATGCGCGTCCCCCCCCCCCGCCGCGGTGCGTTCGCGTTTTGCGGTTGCGTGTTGTCGCTCGGTCGCGGCTTGGCGTGGGCTTCCGCGGCGCGCGCACTCGCCTCCGGTTCCCCGTCCCCGTTTGACTTTGGCATTGTTTGTTAAGGGCAAACCGGGACCCCGCGCGCTCCGCTCCGCCGCACGGACAGAAGCGTTATGATCGCGTTATGTCGGTGTTACGGAGGTGGGAGCGGCGCGGGCTCCTTCCTGCCCCGCACTGCGATGTCTCGTGATTTTTGGTTTAATTATATATATTTCTTTTGCGATGTAACGACGCTCGAAAGCGGTCGGGACACTGCTCGTGCGCGGGACAAGGCGGTGTGTTCACGGAGCAAACATGGTCGCTCGGAGAGAAGGGGAAAGCCGCGGGGGAACGCGGCTCGGGAGCGGCTCTGGAGCGGGGTCCGTGCCCGCGGCTCTGAGGCGGAATCCCGGGCTCTGCCGCTGGTCCGGCTCCGCCTCTCGTGGGCGGGCCTTTAGCGCGGAAGCTCCGCCTTTTCTGGGTTTGGAATAAAGACTTGGGCGAGTGATTGGTCGCTGCGTGTTGAAGGGGGCGTGGAGAAAGGTGATGTGTCACGTGTCCAGGAAGTAGCAGCAGCGTGGAGATGTTTTTATTTTTTTTATTGACACAAGGATGTTTTACAGAAACATATGTCAATCAAAATGCCTGCGAATAATTTAGCGTAATACAGCAAAAAGAAAAGACAACAACGAAACACAGAAACGAGTTATAATTATTAATAATAATAATAATGATAATAAAACACTTATGGATACAGCAGTTTGCCAGTAAAAGAAAGTTAGTCCTAAACCTGGACTAGAACAGGACTAAACCTGGACTAGACCTGGACTAAACCTGGACTAGATCAGGACTAAACCTGGACTAGACCTGGACTAAACCTGGACTAGATCAGGACTAAACCTGGACTAGACCTGGACTAAACCTGAACTAGATCAGGACTAAACTAGATCAGGACTAAACCTGGACTAGACCTGGACTAGATCAGGACTAAACCTGGACTAGATCAGGACTAAACTAGATCAGGACTAAACCTGGACTAGACCTGGACTAGATCAGGACTAAACCTGGACTAGACCTGGACTAGATCAGGACTAAACCTGGACTAGACCTGGACTAAACCTGGACTAGATCAGGACTAAACCTGGACTAGACCTGGACTAAACCTGAACTAGATCAGGACTAAACTAGATCAGGACTAAACCTGGACTAGACCTGGACTAGATCAGGACTAAACCTGGACTAGATCAGGACTAAACCTGGACTAGATCAGGACTAAACTAGATCAGGACTAAACCTGGACTAGACCTGGACTAGATCAGGACTAAACCTGGACTAGACCTGGACTAGATCAGGACTAAACCTGGACTAGACCTGGACTAGATCAGGACTAAACCTGGACTAGACCTGGACTAGACCTGGACTAGATCAGGACTAAACCTGGACTAGATCAGGACTAAACCTGGACTAGATCAGGACTAAACCTGGACTAAACCTGGACTAGATCAGGACTAAACCTGGACTAGATCAGGACTAAACCTGGACTAAACCTGGACTAGATCAGGACTAAACCTGGACTAGATCAGGACTAAACCTGGACTAAACCTGGACTAGATCAGGACTAAACCTGGACTAGATCAGGACTAAACTAGATCAGGACTAAACCTGGACTAGAACAAGACTAAACCAGGACTAGAACAGGATCAAACCAAGTCAGCACTAAAATGGACAAAAATGTGTGCATTTGAAAGTCTGTAACGAGCTCAGCAGAAATGAAGTCTGAATTATCTGTAAACGAGGACGTTTGTTGTGTTGTAACGGCAGAACACAGACTCTGAATCAAACACTTTTCGTTTATGAAAGCGGACACTCACTGGCCAGTCAAAAGCGGATGAATAATCAGATAACCCGCGTGCAGAAGAGAAATCTGATTAGCTAAAACGCCCGGCGACATGTGTCTTTTAGAGTTACTGTATTTAAGAAGACAAAGTACAGTGATTAACATTTTGATTTGTTTAATTTTTTGCCCTGTTTTGCATAACGCCAAAACCTGCACAGAAAGAAATCAGATTACCCATATCATCGCATCAGACGTGTCAAATCTGATTATTATATGATTTTTGGTCCGTTAAATATTATTTGAATGACATGTAAACGGCACAATCTGATATAAGATAAGATAATCCTTTGTAAATACAGAAGGGCAAAGATCAGGAAGAAATCCGATGTTTTTGCTGTTTACGTGTCATTTTAATAATCTTATAACCCCAAAAATGTGATTGAGTGTAACCGCGGCCAGTGGCTATATGTTTACGTCCACCCCAAAATCTGACTATGATCTGATTTCTTGACCTTTAAGATTATTTAAATTACATGCAAATTTCCGAATGGGATCAGAGAGACATTGATCAGGAGGAAAACATATTTAATCGCATCAGATTGAGCTGTTTACACGTCATTTTAATAATCTTATAACCCCAAAAATGTGATTGCGTGCACATGTAACCGCGGCCAGTGGCTTTACGTTTACGTGCGCACCAAAATCTGACTATGATCTGATTTCTGGACCTTTTAATCGCATCAGATTTAGCTCTTTTACGTAATTTTAATCATCTTCCAACTCAACTATCAACTCAACCATAATCAGATTCGAGTTGCGATGGTAACCGCGGCCGCTGTTTACGTGACATTTCAATAACCCGACAACGCCAGAAATCGGATAACGATGAGACTTTGGGTGACCCGCGGTCCGCGCTCCAACTCAAAATGGGTGTGCGGGACTTCAGTGGGATTACGCCGCGTGATTGACAGCTCCAACCACCAATCCCGCGCCGTCGAACTCAAACCGTCCAATGAGCGGCGGGCGCGGGCGGGCTCGCGCAGAGGCCACGCCCCTCACGGCTAACCGTACGGGGAGATTGTTTTCCTCCCGTGTCCGAAGCAGCTCGCGCTTCCTACGGCGTTCAAATGTCGGCGTAAACTCATCACCTCCGCCGCGCGAAACGTCTTGCAACCGACGCGTCCGGTTCCGCTCCCCCAGGGACTGTTACCGACGCCGCGGACCTCGATCGTCGGTGTGTTCGCGCTCCGTTCCGCGGGAGAGAGGGGTGAGTTCACGGGGGGAGATTTCATTCAGCAACACCGAACACGGAGCCGCTCGCGCTGACCGATCGGGACGCCGCGTTGTGCCGAACACGTCGCCCGTAACGTGCCCCGAGCGCGCGCCGTGTGCGTGTTTTCGGTCCGGCGGCGGAGCGTGCGGGAATCGCGAGCGTTAGCCTTTAGCTGCATGTGCTTCGAGGCTAATCGCGGACAGCGGCGAGGGCGTGATAATAACGCTAGAGACGTCACCGGAGCGCTGTTGCCGTGGTGACAGCGGCGGCCATTTTGTAATTGTAAGCGGCGGGATTCTAGTAGGAAATTATGTATAAACAGCGCCGGATTGACACGTAAAAGTGCATTTGTGGTGTCAGTAATGTATCTAATAAATGTATATAACATGTAATATGGCTGTCGTTGAGTTACAATCATGTATATTCATCTTTTTCACGTAATTAATCATGAGAAATTGTGCTGCAGCTCCAATAATCTATTTGATAAAAGTTGTAATAAATGTGCTAATGTGTAAATTAAAGTGTCAAATGTACGTTTACTTTACGTCCATATGTCACTGTACCATATGGACTATTCGTGGGCTTCAGAATGAGAATTTAGCACTGTTGTCATAGCGATTGACATTTAAAACTAAGTACTTCGTATTCTGAATGGGACAAAGTAGTTTCCAAACTGTTTTCACCCATGAATTGATAATATTTACTCGGTTTACTTACCATAAAAAGGACCTCGATATATACATTTCTTAAAGTTTCCACATGTGCATTGGATAAAGTAGTACTATACAACGTGTATTTATTAAAGTATTGAATGGGAAAACGACAATAACACTGAGTCTCCATGGCGACGGTGCCTCTAGCGTTCTTTTGCGCATCAGCGGCTGTTGTTTACATTAGCTTGCGCCGCGCGAGCGTCAAAACAACAGCGCAAAACCCTTTAAAAGCCTTTTGCACACGCGCGTTTGTGAAAGTATCAGCGTCCCGCAAATACAAAACGCAAGTCTTGTAAAACTGTTGCGTGAATAAAACGTTAGACGCGGGTTTCTGACGCGTTCGCCGCACGTTAAATGGCGGGCGGGCTGAGGCTCGCTCTCGAACCGCTACGTGAAATCGAGGCCGCGGCTTTCGCGAGGCCTCAGAGCAACATTTAGCCGCTGAAACGAGCTAAAAACGTCTCGTGCGCGGGTTTATTAGCGCAGACGCGGCTTAAAACACGCTCAAAGTGCGTTTCGACAGGGGTGAAGTTGGGTTTATGCGGGTTTATGTCGCTGGTTTGCGGCGGTTTGGCAGCGAGCGTTTAGCTTCGCCGTCGGGAAGCTAAACGCGGGCTAAACACGTCGGGATTTCGGGGTCGATTCCCAGTGACGGCACGCGACGCGATGCTTTTCACGCGCCGTCCCTCCGTTATTGTTTTGTTTTTGTGGCATGGTTTGAAGTGACGGGAGTTCGCGGCTGGCGTCGTGGGGAAGTTGTGAATGGCGAAGCTCTCTCCGCACGTAACCCACGCACGTAAAACTCACGCGCGGCACCTGTTTGCGTCGAGGCGGTGACGTAACGCGCCGCGGAGTGTCTGATTGGCGGAAAAGTCCCACGGCCCGGCCCCCTTTTCTGTCAGCTGGGTTTGAGTTTCCAACGAGGAAAACAAAGACGCGCGGACCGTGTTTTTTTATAGATTAAAAGTCTGTAAAATAAAATAAATACATAAATAACATTCTAAATGGAAGAATGGTGCGATTTCAGTGCGGAAAGTGGGGATTAGCCGCAGAATATCGGGAACGATGACAAATCTACGCGGGTTTTGCAAATGTAAAGTAGTGGGACGCACGTGAGTGACGTCAGAGCCCGGTTTAAAGACACTTACGTTTGTATTTTTACTTTATTTGTTTATTTGATTGGGGATTATGAGAGTCAATTAGCATTTTACATCTACTAGCTAAATGATTACAGAAATGTTGACCCCCACAATATTTTTTATATAATTTGATTTATTTACTTCCACAATTTATACTATTTTTATTAAACTCAAATCAATATTTTAGGCAAGAATATATACATTTTTCCATCCTTTTACAGAGTTTACCTTGCTTGAATTAATCTTTTAAGTTTATTATTTTATTCATGCAAAACAAACCATTAAACAAGCTGTATATTTTGATTTGCTTTATTTTGATTTGAGATTTGTTATGTTTGTCACACTTTTTATACTTATTTAAACAACAATATTAACTACATCATTATGCATACTCAAATGTAATGTAAAATAATCCATTGCTTGATGAATTATATCAATAAAGTAAAGTGTTTTTAAGTCTTCTATCACCAATTCCCTGTGTTTTTGTTGTTGGGTTGTTTGTTTTTTGCCGTATACTCCTGTAGACTTTTCTTTTAATTCTCTTTCAAATATGACGTCGTGTTCCAACTATTGAACCGATCACATGACTAAAGCACATTTCGTCCGCCGCAGGTCTGACCGTTCTCACGAGCATGAGTTCACGATGAAGCGGCGGTTGGAGGATCAGGAAACGGTTTTTGCGTCTCAGCAGAGGCGCCTCGCTGGAAACGCAGAGGCCTTCCAGCACCGCGCCCTCGCCCCGGCCCCGCCCGCCCCGGCCGTCTATGAAGCGCTGTCCGAAAACATGCAGCCCACCGCCGGAGTGCAGTACTCCGTCCCCCAGGGATACCAGGTAACCGCGGCGCCGGCGTGTGTGAAGAATAAAGCGTTCGGATTTAGGTTTAGTTCATTAATGCTGAATATTTACATAGTCACATCACAAAAACGTCAAATTCAAGCAGAAGTCTTGGTCCAGTCGTGATACTTGAAAATTAATCTTTTAAAGTCCCTCTGAAGTTTCTCCTGTTTTTCTAATTCTGACTTAGTTTGGTGGTGTAGAACCTGTGGTAAATATTTGTCATAGTTTTACTTCAGTTAAGCTGCAGTTTGTGAAGAAAATTAGAAAAATAAAAGTTTAAAATGACAGGAAGTTGAGCTGAATCCCTCTGTGATGTCATCAGTGTGTGACACAGAGACACTTTACACAGAAACACTTTTCTGACAGTTTAAACCATCGTTCGACAAAATAAAGGTGTTTTATGGTATTATTGTGCATCAGATCAGAACTGTTGTGTCATTTATGTGGATTGTGGCTCTTGTTTACAGTCTGGTTGCTAGGTAACAGCTGTGGAATCACCTCTACCTCTGTCATATTTGTGTCCAACCAAGAAGTACAATTATAAACTTCACACAAACGGGCAAAACATTTAGTCAAATCTGAAACATAATTGCTAAAGTGTTGTATTTCCGCTGATGCTAACTTATGTGGAGCGAAACGAGGCTAGCGCTCGTTAGCAACAGCTGTTTCCTGTTTATCGACGCAAAGTGTCAAGACCGAAAGTATGACAGTGTTAATGCATCAAACATCAGCCAAAAAGTAAGATTTACTCAGGAAAAAGATGAGGATGAACCAGCAATAGCAACACAATAATCTTTTGGCGAATCGCTGAGCTCGCTTTATGATTACAAAGTCTTAATTTAGACGCAGTTAAAGACTTCATGCATTAAGAAAACATTAGTTAAGTTTGGGGCGACGTCAGCTGCACGACCTCCACCCGTTCGACACTTTTCCCCGCCCCCCTAATCTCGCTCTCGCCGCAGGTCCCCGCGGCGGCCCAGAACAGTGGCGGACACGGCCACGCCCCGAGTCCCGCCGTGCACAGTGTGTCCCACCACCACGGCCCCGCGGTCCAGCCCCACGGCCCCGCCCTGATCTCGGGCCACAGCCACCTGGCCGCGCCCCCCCAGGCCTCGGTGCAGGGCCAGCAGCAGTTTCAGAGGCTCAAGGTCAGTCTGAGGCGCGGCGTGAGCAGATGGCGCCCTCCACAGCACGTTTATACTTTCAAATGACATAGATGTGTGATTCTTGTAAAGGATGAAAAGGAACATGCTCACGGGAGGATTCTGAAGTTTAATTTGTGTGTTTTGCTTTCTCTGCTGAAGGTGGAAGATGCTTTGTCCTACTTGGACCAAGTGAAGCTGCAGTTTGGAAACCAGCCCCAGGTCTACAACGACTTCCTGGACATCATGAAAGAGTTCAAGTCTCAAAGGTGCGAAAGACCGTTACAGCTCTCTGGACTTTTGACACGTTAAAGTCAAATATGTACCGTATTTTCCGGAGAATAAGTTGCACCAGCCAAAAAATGCATAATAGAGAAGAAAATAAACATATAAGTTGCACTGGAGGATGAAATACGTTTGCAAGTGTGAAAATAACAAATCATATCACGTATAAGTCGCTCTAGAGTATAAGTATATAAGTATAAGTCGCACCCCGGCCAAAACTATGAAAAAACTGTATTTTTACTCAAGTAAATTGATTTTTTTCCGTGCTTTTGAAGGTCAAGAGAGTTCACGGCTCGATGTCTGGACCTATAAACACTTCTTTTATCAAACAACATCGCGATTATGACACAATAACTACACACAGTCTTTATTTGGAGGTCTTTTTAATAGAATAGAAGTTAAAAGTCACATTGTAGTGGCTTTTACCTGGTTAAGCAGTCATAAAACGTGTTGTACTTATTATATATTTGGCTCGTTGATGAATACTGTGGCGTCCTTCACTCACCGTTACCGTTTGTCGCCGCCGCAGCATCGACACCCCGGGGGTCATCAGCCGAGTGTCGCAGCTGTTCAAGGGTCACCCCGACCTCATCATGGGCTTCAACACGTTCCTGCCGCCCGGCTACAAGATCGAAGTCCAGACCAACGACCTGGTGAACGTGACCACGCCGGGGCAGATCCATCACATCACGCCGCACGGGATCTCGGTCCAGAACATCCCCATAGTGGGCGCCGTGGCAACGCAGCAGCCGGCCCCGCCCCCGGCCACCTCCGCCGCCGCCACAGCTGTCCCCACCTCCGCCGCCCTCGCTACAGCAGCGCCCGTCCTGAGCCAGCCCGTGCCCGCCAAGATCGGCAAGGTACAGGTTTATGACACAATTTAAACGATGAGAAGTGGGTTAAGATGAATTAATTAAAATAAATGAATAAATATGAATTTTGAAAAAAAACATTAAAATAAAAACAAAATAATAAGAAAAAATAAATTAATTAAATAAAATGGTAAGATAAAATAAATAAAATATTAATTACAAAAAATAAAAATAAATAGATAATAAATAGATAATAAATAAAATAAGATAAAATAAAACAATGAAAACAAATTAATTAAATAAAATTAAAAAATTAAAAATTATAATAATAAAAAATAAAATAAATAAAATAGTTCAAAGACTTTATAGCGGCGGTGCTGATTTCAGCCCGCTCCTTAAGGTTACGTTAAACCAAAAAGTAAAGTAGGGCTGGACGAAATGACCAAAAAAAACTTTGTCTGTCCCTCCAAACTCTGGTCCAAACCACAGCGGGTCGACTCTGCTAATCGGACCCTCGACGGACTGATGCGCGTCGAGTTCTGCACGTTGATCGATCTGGAAACGTTCTCGCTCCAAAGTGACGGGGAAGTTCAAACGAACGTGTCGCGCCGGTCAAAGGCGTCACAGCAGCGGAACACGCCGTAACAACAAATCAAACAGTTAAAAGCGGCGACATCTTTCACGTTCACAGATTCACCGCCGTCTGCGTTCCTGCTAAAATCTCCTGTTGACACATGTTTGTTTGGTTCTTTCAAGCGTAGGAGGTAAAGATGATCAGGTTAATCGATAATAATTTATAAGAATAAGAAGCAAACATGTATAATCTTGACCATTTTAGAAGCAAAATTATGTATTTTTGTTCAATATACAGCCCAAAAAACAGACCTAAATGTAAAGAACTTTATTCAATCCATCTCTTTTTGTCACATTACCTTTATTTTGTCTGTCAGAAAGTAGATTTTTATAAAACCGCTGACAGAGCGCGAGAATGAAAGAAAATTAAGGATTTCACTTTTGTTTAGTCACAGTTCCAATAATCGTGAATAATTGTTAACCGTGATGTTTTTTCTCTCAATAATCGTAACACTAACATTTGATATCGTGACTTCCCTATTCGGGTGCTTCACCTTTGACCTCTGCCCGTTTCAGCCCCTTCAGCCTCCAGCGCTGACCCCGAGCGGTCAGAGTAATCCGTCCATCCCGGCGTACAGCTCGCCCCGCTCGCCGCCCATGCAGCTGCACTCTGCCCTGAGCGGGACCCCGCCCACCGGCCCGCCCACCGGCCCGCCCCTGCAGAACAACCAGCCCGTGGAGTTCAACCACGCCATCAACTACGTCAACAAGATCAAGAACCGCTTCCAGGGACAGCCCGACATTTACAAGGCCTTCCTGGAGATCCTGCACACGTACCAGGTGAGCGCACACTTACCAGCGCACATGTACCAGGTGAGCGCGCACGTACCAGGTGAGCGCGCACGTACCAGGTGAGCGCGCACGTACCAGGTGAGCGCGCACGTACCAGGTGAGCGCGCACGTACCAGCACGCACGTACCAGGTGAACGCACACGTACCAAGTGAACGCGCACGTACCAGCGCACATGCTCCAGGGGAACGCGCACGCTGCAGGTGAACGCGCACGCTGCAGGTGAACGCGCACGCTGCAGGTGAACGCGCACGCTGCAGGTGAACGCGCACGCTGCAGGTGAACGCGCACGCTGCAGGTGAACGCGCACGCTGCAGGTGAACGCGCACGCTGCAGGTGAACGCGCACGCCGCGCACGCTGCAGGTGAACGCGCACGCCGCGCACGCACCAGGTGAATGCGCACGCACCAGGTGAATGCGCACGCACCAGGTGAATGCGCACGCACCAGGTGAATGCGCACGCACCAGGTGAATGCGCACGCACCAGGTGAATGCGCACGCACCAGGTGAATGCGCACGCACCAGGTGAACGCGCACACCGCGCACGCTGCAGGTGAACGCGCACACCGCGCACGCTGCAGGTGAACGCGCACGCACCAGGTGAACGCGCACGTACCAGGTGAACGCACACGCTGCAGGTGAACGCGCACGTACCAGGTGAACGCACACGCTGCAGGTGAACGCGCACGTACCAGCGCACAGGCTCCGACTTTTGAAAATATACTTATCCTACTCAGAGTAAGCCTCGCCCACCGGGCGGGGCCTCCATATGAACAAGTAGGATAAGTGTCCGAGGTCTCAGACTAGGTCCACAGATTGAGAATGACTCTTAGATGAGTCAAAACGTCCAGATTAAAATCTATTTATTATAAGTTATAATTATCTGGACTTAACGGGCTCAACGACACAAAGAAAGCAGCATTATTAAATAAAGAGATAACATCAATAATAGACTTAATTCTCTATCCAGAAGTCTTCAGTCGGTTTATTTGAACCTTTTAGTGTTCAAAATGTATCAAAGAAATCTCATTGTATAAAAATAATCCTTTGGAAAAAAAATGCTGACTTAAAAATAATAATCAGTTGCAGCACTATAATCGGCCTATTTATAAGTCAAATTCATTTTGAAGTTTGCAGTGCCCTAAATGTGAAGTAATCTACATATATGCTGCTTTATGACTAAATACTTCACCTTTATCTCTTCAGAGGCCACATGCAGTATTACAATCTTTTGTCTCCACAGAAGGAGCAGCGGAACGCCAAGGAGGCCGGCGGGAACTACACCCCAGCGCTGACCGAGCAGGAGGTCTACGCTCAGGTGGCCCGGCTCTTTAAAAACCAGGAGGATCTGCTCTCGGAGTTCGGACAGTTCCTCCCCGACGCCAACAGCTCCGTGGTAAGGCCAACGTACCGACGTAGACTTTTAAATGTGACTTATGGCGGGTTTTGACGATTTTATTTGGTGTGTTTATACGTGTTGTACATATAAATTAAAGTTTTACACCGATCGAGCAGGTATTTGTGGAGAAAATGTTGAAAAAAACTGTAGAAAGGACGTGACAGGAAGTGACATCACACCAGGGACACTCACTCAGTCAAAGTTTATGCAGAAATTACACACACGTTTTTTTGTTTGACATTAATTCAACAAAATAAAGTCGCTGTCATATATTATTATTTGTCAAATAAAAAAAAAAACTGACATTAGATGAGTTTTGGCCCAGTGTTTGCTGGGTAATTTCCTAGTGCGATGTCATCAATTACAAACGGGAAGTGAAATTTATAAACTAAAAAAATGTGCTATTCTGTGATAACATTTTTATAATTTTTAGCAACATTCAAAATATCTTAACTGCATTTTAGTTCAATGAGTCGTCCGTCCTGCAGGGGGCGCTTTAACGATGGAGGTTTTTCTACAGATACCACAGTAATTGTCCGTGTCTTCTCTGTCTGAACAGCTGTTGAGTAAAACCTCGGCAGAGAAGGCCGACTCCGTCCGTAACGACCACGGCGGAACCGCCAAGAAACTGCTGCTCAACAACAAGCAGCGGCCCAACCAGAACGGCTGCCAGATCCGGCGCCATCCGTCCGCCGGCGCCACTCCCCCCGTCAAGGTCTGGCCTCGCCGCTCGTGCCACGGACGCGTAGATTTACTTTTACTTGAGTCAGTCAGTCCGAGTAACAGTAACGCTCTCTTACTTGAGTCACGTCAATACAACTGTGTGCTGAGACCTTGTGTGCATCTTAAACTGTTGAGTGGTGGCGCCATCTACTGGCTGCGAGGGGGAATTACAGTTTGCAGCGTTGGAAATGGGCAGAGATCCAAATGTCTTCTTTTCTTTTTTAGTTCTAAAACATGCCAAACTTAAGGTGCTCAAGAGCAAGTTTAAGGACTGATAACAGTAGAAAAACAACATCATATTTACCTTTTAATTTTAACCATTTTAACAGTTTAACTTAAATCCTCCCCTTATTGCATCATATTTACCCTTTAATTTTAACCATTTTAACAGTTTAACTTAAATCCCCCCTTATTGCATCATATTTCTCCTTTTATTTTAACCATTTTAACAGTTTAACTTAAATCCTCTCCTTATTGCATCATATTTACCTTTTAATTTTAACCATTTTAACTGTTCTTAACTCAAATCCTCTCCTTTTTATTGTGGAATAATTGTCAAAAATAAACTATTGCCAAGTCAATTTTATAAAGGAACAAAATGCAGAACTTTCATGGTTCTGTTCCTACACACTTTCCTCCGCCCACGTCCTCCTATTGGTCAGTATTTGTCGCGCTCCGAGTGAGTGACAGCTGGGTTAAACCAATCACAGTGAAGAAGCAGATGATTTTGTTAAAGACGATACAAAGTGTAGATGAATCCCGATCACATTTCCATCGCGAGCCTCGGAAACACTTATTGGAATTAAACTTGTATGACAATTAGCTCGAAAACACGATGCGATAAACGCCATGTTTTTGTACGAAGTTAGCGCAGAGTGTCCGTTTGTCTAACCGCCGTGCCTTTTGTGTCTGTCCCGGTGATGTTTCTGTGACGCTGCAGAAGAAGCCGAAGTTGCTGTCTCTAAAAGAAACCCCGGCGGGAGACGCGGGAAAACACGGCGTCGGCACCGAGTCGCTGTTCTTCGAGAAGGTGCGGATTAAATCGGGCACACAACGCACATCGTACATACGTCAAGGCGACATAATATTATGAATTAAATACAAAAATACTGTAATAAATGTAACAGTTCCATGATATTAATTATTTTCCTGCAATTTCTGGACTATAAGTCGCACCTTTTTTCATAGTTTTGGCCCGGGGTGTGACTTATACTTATATTTATACTTATATTATACTCCGGAGCGACTTATATGTGATATTATTTGTTATTTTCACACTTGCAACCGCATTTCATACTCCAGTGCGACTTATATATGTTAATGACGACATAAACAGAACTGGCCAAATTGGAGAAAAACCTGACAAAATGTTTGGTAAAATTTAAAACATTATCATATTCTCTTTGTTTTACTGAAAAGTGTCGTCTATTGTGTCACGTGGACTTTAAACGCTGCTGCAACACGACACGTTTTTGCCAAATATCAACATTTAAATCTATAACGCGACAGTTGAAAGAGCGACACCTGCGATAAAACGTGTCACAAACTACAACACGACGACGCTTACCGTATTTTCCTGATTATAAGTCGCACCTGCCAAACATGCATAATAGAGAAGAAAAAACATATATAAGTCGCACTGGAGTATAAGTCACATTTTTTGGGGAAATGTATTTGATAAAATCCAAGACCAAGAACAGACATTTCATCTTGAAATGCAGTTTAAAATAATAACAGATGAGAGAACATGGTGAATAGGTGTACGTATGCTAACGCTAACACCTTCAGCTACATGACGTATGCTAACGCTAACACCTTCAGCTACATGACGTATGCTAACGCTAACACCTTCAGCTACATGACGTATGCTAACGCTAACACCTTCAGCTACATGACGTATGCTAACGCTAACACCTTCAGCTACATGACGTATGCTAACGCTAACACCTTCAGCTACATGACGTATGCTAACGCTAACACCTTCAGCTACATGACGTATGCTAACGCTAACACCTTCAGCTACATGACGTATGCTAACGCTAACACCTTCAGCTACATGAGGCACAGACAGAACTGTGGTAAGTGTCTGGTATGTTAACGTAACATATGAACAGTTCTTCAGATAACTATAGCATAAAGAACATGCTAACAAGTTTAGCAAAGCATCAGTTTTACCCCAAATCACTAAATCCATTGAATTCTTCTTCCTCTGTGTCACTTCTAAACAACTCCACAAACTCCAGAGGAAGAGGAAGTGACGATTCTTCTTCTGCGTCGCTTAGAGCCTAGAGCGCCATCTTGTGGTGGTCAGTGTGAAAATAATGAATAATATCACATATAAGTCGCTCTGGAGTATAAGTCGCACCCCGGCCAAAACTATGAAAAAAGGTGCAACTTATAGTCCGGAAAATACGACACACTTTCTTTCCAACACCGCGCACGACTTTTCTGATACGTTTTTGAGCTGTTAACGTCTGACTTTCTGCTCGTTTCATGTTTGTTTCTGGCCGTTGTGTTCAGGTGCGTAAAGCCTTGCGGAGCGCCGAGGCCTACGACAACTTCCTGCGCTGTCTTCTCATTTTCAACCAGGAGGTGATTTCCAGAGCCGAGCTGGTGCAACTGGTGCTGCCGTTTTTAGGGTGAGCGTTTGAGCGTGTTCAGTGTTGTTGTTGTTGTTTGTGTGGCGCGTTTCAGTCCCGCGCACGACGACGGAAAAACAAAAAAACACTCGTCATTTTGAACGTCGAACCAATAGAATCAATCTGAACAATAAAATAATTATAAGCAATAATTTAGGTGAATGAAATCAAATAAATGGAAAAGTCCAAAGAAGAATAAAAATAGAAAAATAATAATAAAATGTAGTTGATAAAAGACAATACTCAAGACACAAGTTTACAAGACGCATTACAAGAATAAATATTTGTACATAATATATAATATAAAGCAGTACATATTTAGTTTTTTATTATATTTCTCTAAACACATATGTAATTGAAAATAACTTGAGTAAAAGTATTGGCTGCACATACATCACATTTATGCAAAAAGTTTATGTCAAACTCTAGATATTAGGGAAAATACTTGCTATTTGATACTGATATTGATACCGCAGTGGTAATAACATCTTAACTAAAATAACTATATATTTTTTGATGATGTATTATAATTTTCAACACAAAATACTAGTACTTTCTTGCAGTTTTGAAGTAGTTCTGATACTGTTCACGCTCAGTGTAAAACTGTTCAGGAAAGGTCAAATATTGTGTTTTTTAGTATTGATACTTGATCCTACAAATTAATATTTAATTTTGTTACTACCGTATTATCTGGAGTATAAGTCGCACCAGCCAAAAAATGCATAATAGAGAAGAAAAAAACATAAATGAGTTGCTCTGGAGTATAGGTATAAGTATAAATATAAGTATAAGTCGCACCCCGGGCCAAAACTATGAAAAAAGATGCGACCTATAGTCCGGAAAATACGGTAGTTTTAGTATCTAATTTTCAATACTTTCGACAACCAAAACGTAACGTAAAATCGGTCGAAATTTGTTGCCGAAAATGTGTGTTGTATTTTTGTTAACTCTCGTCCTTATTTTCCTTTTTGTGTTTTTTAGTAAATTCCCGGAGCTGTTCAACTGGTTCAAGAACTTCCTGGGCTACAGAGAGACGTCCCACATCGAGGCGTACCCCAAGGAGCGGGCCACGGAGGGCATCGCCATGGAGATAGACTACGCCTCCTGCAAGCGGCTGGGCTCCAGTTACAGGGCACTTCCCAAGAGTTACACGCAGCCCAAGTGCACAGGCCGCACCCCCCTGTGCAAAGAGGTGAGGAGCGTTGCCCCCGGATACAGGGTCCCCCCCCCTCAGACACTCGTAAACAACTCAGTTTGACATTTTCCCAGACTCGTGGAAATAGATCACAGACACACTTTCTGCATTATTTTGTTCTTATTGGCCTCTAAACAGGAGAACGTTTACTGTGGCAACTGGTGTTTCAGAACGGACTCGGTTCCATCTACTGGCAGCAGAGGGAATTACACATGTGAGAGTGATTTGAGGCGATGGACTGAAATGTCTCGGAGCCACGACACAGAGGGACAGACGTGTTTTTGACGCTCAGATCGGAGAGAACTTTCTAAACAGGATTCTTCAAACGAGTATAACTGAAGCTAAATGTTGCTCCGGGTGTGATTTTGACGAGGAACGACGTTAGAACAGGGTTAAAAGTGCAGAAAAAGTTATATTTTATGTAGTATGTGTCCTTTTTAGGAACATTTCTGCAGTCTAACACGTTCTACAACTGCATACTTATATCAGCATGGCGGCTAACTTGCTAATTTAGCTTTTTAAAATGTATTTTAAATTTTCTTTTTAATTCCCGCTGTTGCCAGTAGATGGCCCCCTAACACAGTATCCAGAAGAAGGAACACAGACTAATGCATGATTTGTATTTTCTAAATGTTGGAATTCTAAAACCATGAACGTGAAATGGATAAACAAATCTTGTATTCCAACTTTTTAATTAAAACCCACCATAAAATCACCATTCTCCACTGGATTTAGTTTTTAACATCTTTATTGTTACCGAACCAAAGAGAGAAGTGTTAATTACCCACTAGCTTTAGCTTTGGTGGGAAGACTTATTTTTCTTTTTAGTTTTTAGTTTGAAGTTGTAATGCAAAAAAGTAAACAAAAATTAGCATCGTTGGAATTTAGCCTTGGTGATTTTCATAAACTGTTCTAATACTGTTTTCCCCCATTTTTTGACAAAACCAGAGCGATGTCGTCTGCATCGAATAATAAAGTATTTTGAGGGACGTAAGCGTGAAATGAAGTTGTTCGAAAGCTTCAAAAATTGAAATTTGTGATTAATAACGAGGTGCTGGAGGAGATTTAACACTTACCGTATTTTCCGGACTATAAGTGGCACCGGTGTATAAGGGAAAAAAATGCATGATAGAGAAGAAAAAACATATACAAGTCGCACTGGAGTATAAGTGTGAAAATAACAAATAAAATCACTTATATTTATACTTAAATAAGTCGCACCCCAGCCAAAATTATGAAAAAAGGTGCGACTTATACTCCGGAAAATACGGTACTTCCTTTATTTTGAGTATTTCTTTAGTTCTATTTACCTCTCTGCTCACCATCTTTTACGTCCTGTAGCTAAAGTCGGATGAAGTGTATTATCATTTCTTTTGTCTTGATGTTGATGCTCTTTCTGCTTGCTCCAGGTCCTGAACGACACGTGGGTTTCTTTCCCGTCCTGGTCCGAAGACTCCACGTTTGTCACGTCCAAGAAGACGCAGTACGAGGAGCACATTTATCGATGCGAGGACGAGCGCTTTGAGGTCAGTGCGCGTCCGTTTGTGTCAAGAGGTCGTTCGGTCAGTCGGACGGTCGCGGGCGATTCGGGCGAGAACGTGATTGTGGCGGCTGCAAAAGGACAATCGGCACAATAATCGGCACAGTAATCGCCGGAGTAATCGCCATTTCAGTTCTATGCGTTCTCCAAGAAAGTCAAACTACATGTGAAGTACTTATTTATTCTGCAGTTTATGGGACAATATTGTTACTTTTTTATTTGTAAGTGTTTTTTTTTAAGTGTTTTTGACGCTCAGATTGAAGTATAAATGAAGCTAAATGTTGCTCCGGGTGTGATTTTGACGAGGAACAACTTTAGAACAGGGTTAAACGTGAAGAAAAAGTGATATTTTATGTTGTATGTGTCCTTTTTAGAAACATTTCTGGAGTCTAACACGTTATACAGCTGCATATTTATATTAGCATGCCGGCTAACTTGCTAAAATAGCTTCTTTTTCTTCTTTTGATTTTTAAATTCCCTGTGTAATTCCCGCTGTTGCCAGTAGATGGCACCCTGACACCGTATCCAGAAGAAGGAACACAGACTAATGCAATTTGATGTGTATTTTCTAAATGTTGGAATTTTAAAACATGAGCCTAATAATAACAATAATGTGTATTTTTTTGTTTTTTGTTTCACAAAGCTTTCAATCGCGTTTGGTCGGAATAATCGTAAAATCGCGACGTTTCTTGACTTAAAGTTGATATTGTGACATCTTTACTCTGCGTGGGTTTAATGGAAAATAAAACACGCCAAATGTTTCACAAAAAATATGTTAAAATAGCATTTATATTTCACTGTGATGTTGTCTCAAATTCCGTGGAGAACAAACTTGGACTTGGACACGACTGCAATTAATGAATGGAATGATTCATGATTTAACTCTCACTTTAGCCCTTTATAATTCTGCAATATCTATCCCTAAATTTCTACCTTTTGAAATTTTATAGACTATGACTAAAAAGATTATTTAGATTTTCTTTCACATTGAATTTGGATTTATTTATTTATTTAATCCACAGTATTTGATATTGAGTAAGTTATCAATTTAGGAACCAACCAAAAAAATACAACTACAAAAAAGATAAATAATGACAATTTTAAAAAATAGAAAAAAATGTTTATAAGCTTCATAAGTTTGACAAAAAAAACTAAAAAAAATTCGAGCTGGACATAGGGGTAATATACTGTATTTAAAATAATATCAAGAAGACAATTCATAAAATAAGATATATTTATTAAAGTTGGTCTGTTTAATGTAAATAAAATCAGAAACTTGCTGTGTTTTTATTTTTTTTTTGAACACAGAACAACAAAAACAACAGAGCAACAACAACATAAATATAAATAAATAAAAACGCAAAGGTTTTTTTAATGTTTTAAATGTAACGTCTTTGTATTTTTTCAATACTTAAACCTTGACTGTTCCCCCCTGGTTCCCCCCTCGTGCAGCTGGACGTGGTGCTGGAGACGAACCTGGCGACCGTGCGCGTCCTTGAGGCGGTGCAGAGGAAGCTGTCGAGGATGTCGGCCGAGGAGCAGGCCAAGTTCAGGCTGGACAACACTCTGGGCGGCTCATCCGAGGTCGTCCACCGGAAGGCCATCCAGAGGATATACGGGGACAAGACGCCGGACATCATCGACGGACTCAAGAAGAACCCGGCGGCGTCCGTGCCCATCGTGTTGAAGAGGTGCGGCTTTAATTCACGGTTTATTACCTCAACGCTCTATACATTTTATAAACCAGACCAGAACTTAGAGCTGCAGGTTTTTCACGATTCCTCTAGTTCTGTTGCGTTCGCTTTGGGAAATGACCTTTGTCTGGCTAAAATGAAAGCGCCCCCTACAGGTCGGACGACTCATTGAACTAAAATGCAGTTAAGATACATTAACTTTAAATTTTATCACAGAAAAGCACATTTTTTAGGTTTATAATTTCACTTCCTGTTTGTACTTGATGACATCACACTAGGAAATTACCCAGTAAACACTGGGCCAAAACTCGTCTACTGTAGCAATTTGTTTTATTTGACAAATAAATATTAGAGTGACTTTATTTTGTTGAATTAGTAGTAAATTCTGCATAAACTTTGTCTGGAATGAGTGTCCCTGGTGTGATGTCACTTCCTGTCACTTTCGACAGGCTTTTTAAAATTTTCTCCACAAATACCTGCTCGATTGGTGTAAAACTATCATTTGAATGCACAACAGGTATAAACACACTAAATAAAGTCAAAATTAGAAAATAGTAAAAACCTGTCATACGTCACTTTAATCAATATTCTAAGATGCTGTACCTGATTTTAACCTGATTTTACGTCTTAAAACGTAATAAGCAGAAAATTTTGCAGTGGTTCTAACTTATCACTCACTTTCCCAACTCAATTCAAGCATCTTAATTATTTTGACTCTTAAATTTGTTTCACCACGGCACAGATGTACTGTTAAAGCAGAACTAAGTCACTTTTCAGAACAGAGCTCCCCCTGCAGGTCCCTCGTGAAAATACACCGTCAGGAAATAGACTTTTTCCAAACTTTCTTGATCATAATAAGACGGTATAATCACACACAAAAACATTCCACGTCGCCAAATATATATATTCTCTTGTCGATGTGCTTTTCCTCCCAGAGACACCAGGGGGCGACATTTGACACTTCAAACGCCCCAAAAATACATATCCATCCACCACACGGCCTGACGGAGACGTTCAAGAAGTGACTTATTTCTGCTTTAACTTAATTACATGGAGAAAATGTGGGTGCAGCGGGCGCCGAGTCACTGGGAGAAAACGCTCCAAAGGTTTTCAACGTTTCCATGTCCGTTTCGTTCACATTAATGCCTCTGAAGCTTTTCCCTTTGCGTTTATCAAAAGTGGCGTTTCTGTCTCTTCACATAATATTCACCCAAATTTAACTGAAATATAACTTACCATTGAATGTTTTTCATTACGTTATTTATTTTACATTTTGAGTTGCATTCAATACACCTACTTAAGTATATAAGTATAAACATAAGTCGCACCCTGGCCAAAACTATGAAAAAAGTTGTGATTTATAGTCTGGAAAATACAGTATTTGAATATGCAGCCCGTGATTGTCCGTGTGTAACTCGTTGACTTTCTTCCTCAGGTTAAAGACGAAGGAGGAGGAGTGGCGGGAAGCGCAGCGGGGCTTCAATAAGATCTGGCGGGAGCAGAACGAGAAGTATTACCTCAAGTCTCTGGACCACCAAGGCATCAACTTCAAACAGAACGACACCAAAGTGCTGCGCTCCAAGTCTCTGCTCAACGAGATCGAGAGCATCTACGACGAGGTGGGTTCCCTCGGCGACGGCTCGTGTTCAACGGCAAATATCGACCTCATTACAATCATTATACAAACTGTACAATAATAAAGGTTATTATTAAGATCCCCACTAGCTCCTGCAAACCAGTTGCTATTCCTCCTGGGGTCTCCTCAAATTCATTACATACATTTCTTTATATACCACACACACACACACACACACACACACACACGCACACTCACACACACTCACAAAAGCCCAAGGTATTATATATATTTACCTACATATATACATACACACATACACACATACACACACACACACACACACACACACACACAGAGTAAAAAAGAAAACAGCAGTAAATAGCTCATTCACTCAAACTAAAACAAAAAAACCAAGAAAAATAACAATGACATAATATTATTAGTTATACTGCCACTATCATTACCATAATTAGTAATCAAATCTTAATTCCATCCCTGAAGCGCATTATTGTGTAAAAAGGAAAAGCTTTAACTTTTTTTGAAATAACTTTTTGTTTTGAGGCCGTGATTATGAAAATAATGATTTCAAGCTTCTTTCTTTCTTCTTGAGATGATGTTCTGTAGTCACAATATCAGAGATGATTAAATGAAGTCATGACACATGTTCAGGATCAGATTGTATGATGTCCTTGTTTCCATGTGACTGTTTTATCTATTCAAAGGTCAGATTGTCTGTTTCTAAATTGCGTCTTCATCTTTCCAGCGACAGGAACAGGCCTCGGAGGAGAACACGTCTCCGCCTTCGGGACCCCACATGACGTTGTCCTACGACGACCACCAAATCCTGGAGGACGCCGCCTCGTTAATCATCCACCACGTCAAGCGGCAAACGGGCATCAACAAGGAGGACAAGTACAAGATCAAGCAGGTCATCCACCACTTCATCCCCGACGTGCTGTTCGCTCAGCGCGGCGAGCTCTCCGACGCCGAGGAGGAGGACGAGGAGGACGAGGAGGAGCTGGAGGACGGGTCCAAGAAGCAGAACGGCGTCCCCGGAGGCGGAAGCCCGTCCAAGTCCAAGCTGCTCTTCGGCAACGCGGCGGCGCAGAAGCCGAAGGGCGACGAGGACGAAGACGACGCCTACAACCTCTTCTACGTCAACAACAACTGGTACATCTTCCTGCGGCTGCACCAGACGCTCTGCTCGCGGCTGCTGCGCCTGTACGTCCAGGCCGAGCGGCAGATCGAGGAGGAGGTGCGCGAGCGCGACTGGGAGAGGGACGTCCTGGGGCTGAGGAGGGAGAAGAACGACAACCCGGCCGTCCAGCTGCGCCTGAAGGAGCCCAGTGAGTGTACGGGTGGAGGACGGGTGGAGGACGGGTGGGAAGCGGTGGGAAGAGGTGGGCAAGGGTGGACACGGGTAGAAAAGTGATGGACAGCGGGTGAACAACGGGTGAACAGCGGGTGAATAGCGGGTGAACAGCGGGTGAACAACGGGTGAACAACGGGTGAACATCGGGTGAACATCGGGTGAACAGCGGGTGAACAGCGGGTGAACAACGGGTGAACAGCGGGTGAACAGCGGGTGAACAGCGGGTGAACAGCGGGTGAACAGCGGGTGAACAGCGGGTGAACAACGGGTGAACAGCGGGTGAACAACGGGTGAACAACGGGTGAACAGCGGGTGAACAGCGGGTGAACAGCGGGTGAACAGCGGGTGAACAACGGGTGAACAGCGGGTGAACAGCGGGTGAACAACGGGTGAACAACGGGTGGAAATGGGTGGACAACGGGTGGACACGGGTGGACAAGCGTGGACAAGCGGGACGCGAGGACTTCAGAGCGTGAGATCCGTCATATGTCGTGTACGGCTGCAGTGTTGGGAATTATCGCAAAAAGTATCGATATCGCACCGTTCTGCTGTTTAAACGTCCTTTTAGTTTTGAATGCAGTACATTTCTGTCAGATGTTATTCCAATATTTATTTCGTTTATTTCGTTATATTTTGTTGCAATATCAATTACCGTTTTTTCCGCACTACAGGACTCACTGGATTATAAGGCGCATTAAGCGAAACAAACGCGTACCATAGAAAATCACTGGAGGTCATTAAGCACAACCAGAATGAATCCATACAAGACGCACTGGATTATAAGTCGTTTTTTGAGAACATTTAAAGGCTTTTAAGTGTGTCTTATAGTGCGGAAAATACTGTACTTACTTAAAATACTTTTGTGATTTATTTTGCTGCCCTAAACACGATATGAGTAAATAAATATACAAGTAAAACACACATACTTAATTGAAAAGTTCAAAGAAAATGTCTGTAAAACGTACAAATAATATGTAAATACTGTGTGAGGAAAAGTAAAACGCAGAGCTGAAGACGTTTGTATTTGCTTCTGTCAAATGCATTGCTTTGTACATCGTTTACTGCGTGTACTTTTAACTATGACGTACACGCAGTACAAAGCTACACACAAAATGTAGAAAAAAAACTGACGAAAAATATTGACTAAATTCAGTTAGAAATAATTTTATTATGAAATACGTTGAATGGAAGATTACTTTGTTTAGTTCATGTTCTTTCAGTTCTTTTTGATGCTTTACTACAATACTATATTACACTACTACTTTAACTGCGATATAACCTTTAGTACAATAAGTCTGAAGTGGTGTTGTTCCCTCTCGCAGTGGACATCGAGGTGGAGGACTATTACTCGGCGTTCCTGGAGATGGTGCGGAACCTTCTGGATGGAAACATGGACGCGTCTCAGTACGAAGACTCTCTGAGGGAAATGTTCACCATCCACGCCTTCACCGCCTTCACCATGGACAAACTCATCCAGAGCATCGTACGCCAGGTAAAGTGTGTAAAGTATCAAGCGCACGTAAAGCGTCCTGTGCGCGTAAAGGGGGTCACAGACCGCGGCGTCCAAAGTGTCCAGTTTACATTCAAAGTCTATGTAAACCTGCGTCCTGCGTTTTCGGACGCTTTGGGCGCGTGTACGAGGCGTCCAAAGCGGCCGGCGCGACATCTTCAGCTTTGTCCAACTTTCTGCAGCAGATGCGCCGCCGCAGCCAATCAGAGATGACGTGCTACGCACGACCCGGAAAAAGACCCAAAACAAACCCCGCAAGATAAAAAAAAACCTTTAGACGCAGCTCTTGGAGCAAATAAATAATGACTAAACTCTGCTCAGCTCTGAAGTATATGCGGGTCCCAGACGGGCCCCGGGGCCCATCACCTCCGCTTTTGGACTTTGTAAAGTTAATAAACCAAAGCCATGGTCCAACATTAAACTCCATTTACACCACGAGAAAAGCGTCCGGCACGTGTAAAGTAAAATAACCAGCGTGTAAAGTATTCAAAGAGATATCTCTCCCGGGGCATGAGTAAAAGTACGTCTGATATCTTGTGATCAAAGCTACCGTATTTTCCGCACAATAAGCGCATTCAGCGAAACTAAACATGTACCACACAAAAGTGCTGAAGTGAAGCAACGGACATTTATTTACAGACAAAAGAGGATCAAAGGGTCAAATTCACTACATTTATCAATTTTTTGCATCCTTTTTGTGAAATAGCGGAGTCTTAAAACGTCTATTTTCATCTCATGGCATGTTTTGAAACTCTTTAACCATTTAATCTGATTACTTAATTAGCTGAGAATTCAGCTTGAGAGTTCAATAATTTATTAGTTAAGATTTTTACAGTTTTGAAACATTAAAAACCGAATGAGCTCATGTTAAACTCTTCACAGCTCCACACGTGTCGCTCACTTTCCTGATTTCATCCTGAGCATCCTAAATATTTACCGAGTTTATAGCACTTTTCACAAGTCTCTGAGACCAGCTAAAGCTAACAACATTAGCATGCTAACGGTGCACTTCCTGTTTCTCCAAGAATAAAACAATTTTATTTTTTACAATTTAACTTCAGAATGTTCTGGTCTCATTTTCTCCTGAACTGATGCTTTAAAACAAATCTGTGCTGGGGAAAAACTGATTTGATTTTATTATGTGTAAAACTTGAGCTAGTTCTGTTTTCCATGTTTGCAAACAGTGAAAAATAATAAAAAACTAATACATTTTGGAACAGATTTGACATATTTTTTTGTTTCCTCGTGAAAGCCATAATTATGTCGAGAGAAAAAACAGACCAAAAAATGGGGAAAAGTCATTTTTCTAGTAGTTTTTTACTCTGCACTTTACACCCTTGAACTGGACTGTTGAAACGCCATCGGGCCTGACTCCTGGTCCCTGACTCCTGGTCCCTGACTCCTGGTCCCTGACTCCTGGTCCCTGACTCCTGGTCCCTGACTCCTGGTCCCTGACTCCTGGTCCCTGACTCCCGGTCCCTGACTCCCGGTCCCTGACTCCCGGTCCCTGACTCCCGGTCCCTGACTCCCGGTCCCTGACTCCCGGTCCCTGACTCCCGGTCCCTGACTCCCGGTCCCTGACTCTTGGCTCTGTCCCTTCGCAGCTGCAGCACATCGTGAGCGACGAGATCTGCGTCCAGGTGACGGACCTGTACCTGTCGGAGGGTTCCAACGCGGCGACGGGAGGCGGCCTGTCCACGCAGGCGTCCCGGAGCACGGCCGAGTCCCTTTACCAGCGGCGGGCCGAGCAGGTCATGTCCGACGAGAACTGCTTCAAGGTACGACGAGAAAATCCGCTCTTTTTGTGATATTAGCCTCCTATTGTGTCACCGTGATGCGTCTTTATGCGCTTTTCACGACTTTGAAACGTTACCAGTTTGTGTTTCAGTCATCGTCGGGTGTATTAATGTGAAACGGAATTGAAAAACGCAAAAAAATCTGCTCTTTTTGTGATTCTAGCCTCGCATTTCGTTACCGCGATGCGTCTTTTAGCGCTTTTCCACGACTTCCAGAGACCAGAGCGGAGTTTTGCCTTTTCTTTTTGACGAGCGTGCGTTTTCCCTCCAGGTGATGTTTGTGAGGAGCAGAGGTCACGTGCAGCTCACGGTGGAGCTTCTGGACACGGACGAGGAGGCGTTGGACGAGCCCATGGAGGCCGAGGTGAGTTTACCCAACTAACCGCCATCAACGGTCCGGTCGCGCTAACGATGGCGCGCGTGTGTTTTTCGTTCCGCCCGCGTGAACGATGGCGTGTGTTTGGTTTGGCAGCGCTGGTCCGATTACATTGGTCGCTACCTGAACCCGGACTCCACCACTCCGGAGCTGAGGGAGCACCTCGCGCAGAAGCCGGTGTTTTTGCCCAGGTCAGTCTTAAACTCGAGCTCTTTGAACTTTTATTATCGTTTCATTGCGTTTGAATGATCGACGTCAAAAAGAGACTAAAAACTAGCACTGGAACGAGACACTGATGTAAATAAGAGTGTTTGTCTTACCATTATTATTAGTATTATTTGTCTTATGCCAGCTATTTTTATTATTATTATTTTATCTTTATTTTTTATTTCTTCCCTCCGAGATGAGAGGACCTGTTTACAGGAGTTTTGTTAATAAGAGTTTTTGTTTTTGTTCATAAGAGTTCTTCTATTAAGAGTGTTTCTTTAAACTTCCTATAAGTTATCTGTCCTTTCCCCTGTATCTACTGCGTTGCAACACCAAAATTTCCCCATGTGTGGACAATAAAGGATTATCTTCTCTTAGACACACGGTCAACAGCTGCAGCTATCAATTATTTTAGTAATCGAGTAATCTATTGATTCTTTCTTAAATTTTTTGTACATTCCGTAAACCCTTTAAAAGCATATTAAATCATTTTTTAAATAAACTCGATAGTTCATTGTAATAAACAAATAACAAATTGAGTTTCTTCTTTAAAAAAAACTAATTTTCTTCTTAATTTCACATGAGTTTGTTTCAAAACGGCAACATTTCACTCCAGTCCAAAGTGTTCTGTTTGTATTTAAAGAATATATAAAAAGGACTAATTAACTTTGATCAGCTGCTCTACATTTTGCATCTAGTCATTTTGTGGCGTTGGCTCCGTGTTATGACTTATGACTTTCTGTTTCACATCAAAATATTGAAAAATGTAGGAGTAATAACACTTCGACCTCCAAAGACGTAAACTGCCACGTCAAAAACATTCTGATTCTCCTCATGATCATGACCTTTTCTCCTTCCGTGAGAATCATCTGCTATTTGTATCTCCATAAATCCTCTCCAGGCTCGTACTGTTCCCATCACCATCACCAGGAGGTCAGAGGTCAGCTCCAAATATGTTTCAAGGGCTCTTTAATTGTGTGCAGTTCCCTCTGCAGCCAGTAGATGGCGCCAACACTCTACCGGGGGGGAACAGTAGAGGTCCAAATGTACTTGTGTTTGTTATAAAGGTTTTAAAAGGTTATTGTAAGTGAATAAAACTAGTTATGGATCATAAAATACATATTCCTGTTGTGTGTCTGTTATGGATGTCACGATGTCTCATGTTAGTGTTATAGTTGAAAGTTTATCCACGATTAATGACTCCACGACAAAACTACAGTGAAATCTATATTTTTCTCTTTTAAATTGTCTAATAAATCACGTTTCATCTTTAGTTTGTGACAATCTTTATGACATCAAACTTTCTGAAGGAGAAATTAAAGTTAAACACCAGATGAAAACTCTTTTTACTTTCAAATGTACGTTTTAGAAAAGAAGATTGAATTGATATGACTAAACTTTGTCTCTAAAATGGTCACAGTTAAGATAAGATATTCCTTTGATGTCCACACATGGGGAAATTTCATTGTTACAACGCAGTAGATGCAGGAGGAAAAGGACAGATTAGTTATTATTTGTTCTTATGATTTATATTGTGTCCTGAATAAACAGTTGTTGGCGATTATTAGCATCACAAAACAATAAAATCCTACATTTTCTTTCCTTAATTTTATGTTTTTGTGTCAAGGCTGAGCAGAAAGGACTTAATTTTGCTTCTAAAATCTTCAAAAAAAATAAATTCAATTGCACTACAAAGACCTAAGTTAGTTTGAAAATTGTCACTTTTCTATGATTATTTTTATTCTTTTATTTAATTTCTCTTCTAAAAATGTCACGATTATCTTTTTTTTTTGTCTTCAGTTTTTACACATCTACTGTGACCTAAACAATCACAACTGTCGATGATCCGAATACTCTGGCCATCCCTGTGCCCGTTATGCTCCTCCCCTTAATGTGTGTTTCCTGTTGTGGTGGTCAGAAACCTGCGGCGGATCAGGAAGTACCAGCGCGGCCGCGAGCAGCTGGACAAGGAGGCGACGGATGCGGCCAAGAAGTGTCTGGACAAGGAGAAGATGGAGTGCATGTTCAAGCTCAACTCCTACAAGATGGTCTACGTCTTCAAGTCCGAGGATTACATGTACCGCCGCACCGCGCTGCAGAGGGCTCACCAGGTAAACCGGGCGGCGACCTGGGCGGGGACCGGGGAGGCGATCGGGGACCTGGGGCGGCGACCGGGGACCTGGGGGCGGCGACCGGGGACCGGGGGCGGCGACCGGGGACCGGGGGCGGCGACCGGGGACCTGGGGCGGCGACCGGGGACCTGGGGCGGGGACCGGGGACCTGGGGTGGGGACCGGGGACCTGGGGTGGGGACCGGGGACCTGGGGTGGGGACCGGGGACCTGGGGTGGGGACCGGGGACCTGGGGTGGGGACCGGGGACCTGGGATGGGGACCGGGGCGGCGACCTGGGGGCGGCGACCTGAAACATTTACTAAATACTAAACATTTGTGTAAAGTTTATCATTGTACTTCCTGGTTGGACATGAGCAACAGGGTTAGAGGTCATTCCACAGCTGTTACCATAGCAACCAGACTGTAAACAAGAGCCAAACTCCACATAAACGACACAACAGTTCAGAGCTGACACAATAATACCATAAAACAGGGTTTAGTCTGTCTGTGTCGCACGCTGATGACATCACAGAGGGATTCAGATCGTCTTTGTAATTTTTTTAAATCTTTATTTTTTGCAATTTCTTCACAAACTGCAAGGGAAGTAAAACTAAGATAAATATTTACAACAGGTTCTACACCAACAAACTAAGTCAGAACTAGAAAAACAAGAGAACCTTCAGAGGGGCTTTAAAGCGCCCCCTACAGGGCAAACTACTCATTGAACTAAAATGCAGTTGAGATGAATATATTTTAAATTTAGTACAAAATATATACAAATTCTATCCCAAAATAGCAATTTCTTTTTAGGTTTATAATTTCACTTCTTGTTTGTAATTGATGACATCCCACTAGGATATTACCCAGCAAACACTGGGCCAAAACTCATCTAATGTCACTATTTTATTCGTCAAAACAAAACAAAAATAAATTATATATGAAAGCATCTTTAGTTTGCTGAATTTATGTTTAAGAGTCAGAAAAGTTGTTTATTTTTCAGTAATTTCTGCATAAACTTTGACTGGAATGTCCCTGGTGTGATGTCACTTCCTGTCATTTTCAGCAGCTTTTTTACACTTATTCAATTGGTCTAAAACTATAATTGACATGTACAGCAGATATAAATACACCAAATAAAGTCACAATTAGAAGCTCATATAAACATAAACCCGTCATGGGCCCTTTAAGTTGCTCGTGTCGACTTCCTGTAGCCGTGTGACTCCGCCCACACCGTGACTAACCTCCCCGTCCCGCCCCCGCAGTCGCACGAGCGGGTGAGCACGCGGCTGCACACGCGCTTCCAGGCCCGGGTGGACGCGTGGGCGAAGGAGCACGTGTCGCGGGACCAGAGCGCCGACACCAACAAGTGGCTGATGGGCGAGGGGCGGGACGGGCTCCTCCCCTGCACCACGGCGCGCCAGCCCGAAGTCCTCCACTACAGGAACATCAACAAGTACCGGGTCAAGTACCACAACTCCCCCAGCAAGACGCCATAGCAGCGCCGCCCGGAGACGCCACAACGGACTCTTGAACGCACTCTTAAAGCCGCACACAGCGTTGCACTTCGGGGCGGCAGGATTATACGTTTTTTTTACCAGCGTTTTTTGCTGGGCCCGTCGTATCCGCGGCGCCAAAACGTAGGAAATCGGCCGCAAAAAAAAAAAACGGAACTCGAGCTCAGGCGCTCGTTGTATTTTAAAGCCATCCGGGTTTCGTCACGGAACACGGCGGCGGAAAAAGGAAGACAAGTGCACTTATTCAGCCGGATGTTTTATTATTGTCGACAGATAAACGAGGCAGCTCAACTCGAAAGGCCGGAACTCGAAAGGCCGGAGCTCGAGCGGTTTTAACTGGGGGGGGGGGCGTGTTCCTGCGTCGAGGCCGAATCAGTCCGGGGGGTGGGGGGAAGGGGGTCACGCGCATTTTCCCGAAACGACAAGGCGGCGTTTTTCCACTGTTAGACCTGTGCCTGAACTGTCCAGTGTTGTCCGAAAACGATCAACGAACGCGCGACCGACCGACGACTTGTCTCATTGTACAATGAACGTCGAGGACTTTTTGAGGCGTATCCAGTTCAAAGTGTTGTGTACATATTATATATATATTATTATTATGACCATCCTGTCCGCCCCGCCCTGGAGCGCAACCTTTTTAACGTTCCACACACACACAAAAGAAGAACCGCACACCAGCTTTTCACCCAAGCGTTTTACACTCTCCGCACGGCCGCGGCGAGCCCCCCGGTGGACAGTCCGGCTCACTGCGCGGCTGCGGCGAAGGCGACGGCGGCTGTAAATAGATGAATGTAAATACGGTCCGGAGACTTTTTACGGCGACGTGGTTGTGCTAGTGTCATACTTCCCCGCGCTCGTGTACATAAGACGTGGTTTAATACAGTTTTTACCAAAGGGGCGGCGACGGTCGAGCGTTTGGCCCTTTGCGTGTTCCCGTCGTCCTTTTTTTAATTTCCGTAGTGAGAACGGCGCGGGTCGAATTACATCCAGGTTTTTATTTTAATGTGTTTTTTTTTGTTTTTGTGTTTTTTTTTTACGTAAATATCGTTTATTGTGTGAAAATGTGTCGTATAAATGCACTGCCCCATTTCTGGATTCAAAAGAAGTTACAACGGTTTCACCTTGTAGCCCGAGCTGCCTCACAAATATGAATAATAATAATCATAATAATAAATATGAATAAACCTGGATGTATTTCTGTTTCCACCAACACCATATTTTTGATAACGGACACACGCGCATGTCTTTAGACCCTTTATTTAGATATTATTTAAAGTGATAATAAAATGACATTTGTAGCCGATGTTTGTGTTTGTGTTTGTTTTTAAAATATGAATTATGTTGAGTTTTGTTTGTGGAGCACAGTTTGTACAAAGTAACTCCACATGTTTTACAAGAAGATGCGTTACCATGGCAACGCGAAGAAATAAACACGTAAATAATGCTGAAAATTATTTATTTTTAATTCAGGTTTTTATTCAATAAATAAATACGTAACTTACATTAATTAATAAATGGAAACAAAATTCCCAAATACTGAAGGAAGAACTCAAGAAATGTAACTTTAATAGTATCACCTAAAAAATATCTTCTGAAGTAAAAGTATCAATGCAAACAGTTGATAAATGTACTTTTCGAGTTCAGAAGTAAAAGTACTTCACAGGTTTAGAGAACTGCGCCAGACGTGGAGGTTTTGGTTTAATATTGTGCAGATCTTAGACTCCAAATCAGAACGTCGTCATGGTGATTTCAGAAAAGTGCTTAAGTGTTATAAGAAGAAGTGACAGGAAATCAAGATAAAAACATCAATATTCAATAAATTAACGAATACATAAACAAATACAATATGTCATTTTTAAAAGTGCCTTAAATTTATAGAATGGCTAAAAGAGAATCCAATTTAAATAATAATCAACCATAAATAATCATAATTACTTCACAGTGGAGTTGTCAAAAGTCAGAAACCAATCGATATTTAGATCTAGTATCGAACTTAGATACTCACTTGAGCGAGTATCGATACTAAACAAATGACTTAGTGAACGGTTCACACAGTTACTTCAGTAAGTACGTGCGTTTCACTCCTAGTTGAGTAATAATAATATTTTAAAGTTATTTTAAAGTTACTCGAGGACACGTTAGTCTTCTTTAGAGGTAATACTCACTGTGGCCTGCAGAGGGAGCTCTCAAACAGTCACGCAATCATGTTTGAACTCTACTTCATATCATCATAAATAATCAAAGGGAAACATTATAAACAGCTGCATAATAAAGTCATCGACATTTAATAAAACAAGGATCGAAACAGACAAGTATCGATACTAAAGAAGAAGAAGAAAGGACAAACGTGACCTTTGCTGAACAGTTTTAGATCGATCTCGAGCTTCATCTGATCGACTTTAAGACCACGACGTTTAAGAAAGAACTGTTATGTTCCAGAGAGATCCAGATGTTTGTAGATCTACTGCATCACGTGATCTGTCAATGTGTTTGGATCTTTCTGTCGACCTGAATCCTCCTTTCATCTATCACAGTACTTTCATGTCCAAGTCTTCTGTGTCCCCTGTGTCTTCTGTTTCTCCTGTGTCTCCTGTGTCTTTTGTGTCCTCTGTTTCTCCTGTGTCCCCTGTGTCTTCTGTTTCTCCTGTGTCTCCTGTGTCCTCTGTGTCTCTTGTGTTCTCTGTGTCTCCTGTGTCCTCTGTGTCTCCTGTTTCTTCTGTGTCTCTTGTGTCCTCTGTGTCTTCTGTTTCTCCTGTGTCCTCTGTGTCTCCTGTTTCTCCTTTGTCTTCTGTGTCCTCTGTGTCTCTTGTGTCCTCTGTTTCACCTGTGTCTTCTGTTTCTCCTGTGTCCTCTGTGTCTCCTGTGTCTTCTGTCTCCTGTGTCTTCTGTTTCTTCTGTTTCTCCTGTGTCCTCTGTGTCTCCTGTTTCTCCTTTGTCTTCTGTGTCCTCTGTGTCTCTTGTGTCCTCTGTTTCACCTGTGTCTTCTGTTTCTCCTGTGTCCTCTGTTTCTCCTGTGTCTTCTGTGTCCTCTGTTTCGCCTGTGTCCCGTTTCTCCTGTGTCCTCTGTGTCTTCTGTTTCTCCTGTGTCCTCTGTGTGTCCTGTGTCTTCTGTTTCTTCTGTGTCTCCTGTGTCCTCTGTTTCTCCTTTGTCTTCTGTGTCCTCTGTGTCTCTTGTGTCCTCTGTTTCACCTGTGTCTTCTGTTTCTCCTGTGTCCTCTGTGTCTCCTGTGTCCTCTGTGTCTCCTATGTCCTCTGTCTCCTGTTTCTTCTCTGTCTCCTGTGTCCTCTGTTTCTCCTTTGTCTTCTGTGTCCTCTGTGTCTCTTGTGTCCTCTGTTTAACCTGTGTCTTCTGTTTCTCCTGTGTCCTCTGTGTCTCCTGTGTCCTCTGTCTCCTGTGTCTTCTGTTTCTTCTGTGTCTCCTGTGTCCTCTGTTTCTCCTTTGTCTTCTGTGTCCTCTGTGTCTCTTGTGTCCTCTGTTTCGCCTGTGTCTTCTGTTTCTCCTGTGTCCTCTGTTTCTCCTGTGTCTCCTGTGTCCTCTGTGTCTTCTGTGTCCTCTGTTTCGCCTGTGTCCCGTTTCTCCTGTGTCCTCTGTGTCTTCTCTGTCTCCTGTGTCCTCTGTTTCTCCTTTGTCTTCTGTGTCCTCTGTGTCTCTTGTGTCCTCTGTTTAACCTGTGTCTTCTGTTTCTCCTGTGTCCTCTGTGTCTCCTGTGTCCTCTGTCTCCTGTGTCTTCTGTTTCTTCTGTGTCTCCTGTGTCCTCTGTTTCTCCTTTGTCTTCTGTGTCCCTTGTGTCCTCTGTTTCGCCTGTGTCTTCTGTTTCTCCTGTGTCCTCTGTTTCTCCTGTGTCTCCTGTGTCCTCTGTGTCTTCTGTGTCCTCTGTTTCGCCTGTGTCCCGTTTCTCCTGTGTCCTCTGTGTCTCCTGTGTCTTCTGTTTCTCCTGTGTCCTCTGTGTCTCCTGTGTCCTCTGTCTCCTGTGTCTTCTGTTTCTTCTGTGTCTCCTGTGTCCTCTGTTTCTCCTTTGTCTTCTGTGTCCTCTGTGTCTCTTGTGTCCTCTGTTTCACCTGTGTCTTCTGTTTCTCCTGTGTCCTCTGTGTCTCCTATGTCCTCTGTCTCCTGTTTCTTCTCTGTCTCCTGTGTCCTCTGTTTCTCCTTTGTCTTCTGTGTCCTCTGTGTCTCTTGTGTCCTCTGTTTAACCTGTGTCTTCTGTTTCTCCTGTGTCCTCTGTGTCTCCTGTGTCCACTGTCTCCTGTGTCTTCTGTTTCTTCTGTGTCTCCTGTGTCCTCTGTTTCTCCTTTGTCTTCTGTGTCCTCTGTGTCTCTTGTGTCCTCTGTTTCGCCTGTGTCTTATGTTTCTCCTGTGTCCTCTGTTTCTCCTGTGTCTCCTGTGTCCTCTGTGTCTTCTGTGTCCTCTGTTTCGCCTGTGTCCCGTTTCTCCTGTGTCCTCTGTGTCTTCTGTGTCTCCTGTGTCTTCTGTTTCTCCTGTGTCCTCTGTGTCTCCTGTGTCATCTGTCTCCTGTGTCCTCTGTTTCTCCTTTGTCTTCTGTGTCCTCTGTGTCTCTTGTGTCCTCTGTTTCGCCTGTGTCTTCTGTTTCTCCTGTGTCCTCTGTTTCTCCTGTGTCTCCTGTGTCCTCTGTGTCTTCTGTGTCCTCTGTTTCGCCTGTGTCCCGTTTCTCCTGTGTCCTCTGTGTCTCCTGTGTCTTCTGTGTCCTCTGTGTCCTCTGGTTCTCCTGTGTCCTCTGTGTCTCCTGTGTCTTCTGTGTCCTCTGTTTCTCCTGTGTCCTCTGTGTCTCCTGTGTCTTCTGTGTCCTCTCTGTCCTCTGTTTCTCCTGTGTCCTCTGTGTCTCCTGTGTCTTCTGTGTCCTCTGTTTCTCCTGTGTCCTCTGTGTCTCCTGTGTCCTCTGTGTCCTCTGTTTCTCCTGTGTCCTCTGTGTCTCCTGTGTCTTCTGTGTCCTCTGTGTCCTCTGTGTCCTGCATTTGGACGCTCGTGTCTGTCCAGAGTCGACTGAAATGAGCTTTTTCAACCATAAAAACTGGACACATTTGTTGTTATGTAATTCTGAGTCTGATTTATTCGAGTTTTAACTCCAAAATGAGGCAAAATCATAGCTTTTCCGTCACATCTCAGTTTTATTTACTTCAGAGGCTAAAGACAATGTCCAAAAGTCCCTCTGTGTCTAACGTGTCCAATGACAAATGAAGCGAGACATTTAAAGCCGGTTCTGTCCGTTCTTTAGATGTCCACGTGCTGCAGTCGCCAGGGTCGTCTCTAAAGGACGAGGAGCTCCTGCCAAAGCAAACGAACCAAACAGTCTCGTTCAAGTCTCGTTCACGTCTCGTTAAAGTCTCGTTCAAGTCCCGTTCACGTCCCGTTCAAGTCTCGTTCGCGTCTCGTTCACGTCCCGTTCAAGTCTCGTTCACGTCCCGTTCAAGTCCCGTTTACGTCTCGTTCACGTCTCGTCCACATCCCGTTCAAGTCTCGTTCAAGTCTCGTCCATGTCTCGTTAACGTCTCGTTCAAGTCTCGTCCACGTCTCGTTAACGTCTCGTTCAAATCTCAATCACGTCTCGTTCAAGTCCCGTTCACGTCCCGTTCAAGTCTCGTTCAAGTCCCGTTCACGTCTCGTTCGAGTCCCGTTCACGTCTCGTTCAAGTCCCGTTCAAGTCTCGTTCACGTCTCGTTCAAGTCTCGTTCAAGTCTCGTTCAAGTCCTGTTCACGTCCCGTTCAAGTCCCGTTCAAGTCTCGTTCAAGTCTCGTTCAAGTCCCGTTCAAGTCTCGTTCAAGTCTCGTTCACGTCTCGTTCAAGTCTCGTTCAAGTCTCGTTCAAGTCCCGTTCACGTCTCGTTCACGTCTCGTTCAAGTCTCGTTCACGTCCCGTTCACGTCTCGTTCAAGTCTCGTTCAAGTCCTGTTCAAGTCCCGTTCAAGTCTCGCTCAAGTCTCGTTCAAGTCTCGTTCACGTCTCGTTCACGTCTCGTTCAAGTCTCGTTCAAGTCTCGTTCAAGTCCCGCTCACGTCTCGTTCAAGTCTCGTTCACGTCCCGTTCACGTCCCGTTCAAGTCTCGTTCACGTCCCGTTCAAGTCTCGTTCGCGTCTCGTTCGCGTCTCGTTCAAGTCCTGTTCAAGTCTCGTTCACGTCTCGTTCAAGTCTCGTTCAAGTCTCGTTCAAGTCCCGTTCAAGTCTCGTTCGCGTCTCGTTCACGTCCCGTTCAAGTCTCGTTCAAGTATCGTTCACGTCTCGTTCAAGTCTCGTTAAAGTCTCGTTCACGTCTCGTTCACGTCTCGTCCACGTCCCATTCAAGTCTCGTTCAAGTCTCGTTCACGTCTCGTCCACGTCCCGTTCAAGTCTCGTTCAAGTCTCGTCCATGTCTCGTTAACGTCTCGTTCAAGTCCCGTTCATGTCCCGTTCAAGTCTCGTTCAAGTCTCGTTCAAGTCCTGTTCACGTCTCGTTCACGTCCCGTTCACGTCTCGTTCAAGTCCCGTTCAAGTCTCGTTCAAGTCTCGTTCAAGTCCTGTTCACGTCTCGTTCACGTCCCGTTCACGTCTCGTTCAAGTCCCGTTCAAGTCTCTTTCAAGTCTCGTTCAAGTCTCGTTCAAGGCTCTTTCAAGTCCCGTTCACGTCTCGTTCAAGTCCCGTTCAAGTCCCGTTCACGTCTCGTTCAAGTCTCGTTCAAGTCCCGTTCACGTCCCGTTCAAGTCTCGTTCGCGTCTCGTTCACGTCCCGTTCAAGTCTCGTTCACGTCCCGTTCAAGTCCCGTTTACGTCTCGTTCACGTCTCGTCCACGTCCCGTTCAAGTCTCGTTCAAGTCTCGTCCATGTCTCGTTCAAGTCTCGTCCACGTCTCGTTAACGTCTCGTTCAAATCTCAATCACGTCTCGTTCAAGTCCCGTTCACGTCCCGTTCAAGTCTCGTTCAAGTCCCGTTCACGTCTCGTTCACGTCCCGTTCACGTCTCGTTCAAGTCCCGTTCAAGTCTCGTTCACGTCTCGTTAAAGTCCCGTTCAAGTCTCGTTCAAGTCTCGTTCAAGTCTCGTTCAAGGCTCTTTCAAGTCCCGTTCACGTCTCGTTCAAGTCCCGTTCACGTCTCGTTCAAGTCTCGTTCAAGTCCCGTTCACGTCCCGTTCAAGTCTCGTTCGCGTCTCGTTCACGTCCCGTTCAAGTCTCGTTCACGTCCCGTTCAAGTCTCGTTCGCGTCTCGTTCGCGTCTCGTTCAAGTCCTGTTCAAGTCTCGTTCAAGTCCCGTTCACGTCCCGTTCACGTCTCGTTCACGTCCCGTTCAAGTCCCGTTCAAGTCTCGTTCGCGTCTCGTTCAAGTCCTGTTCAAGTCTCGTTCACGTCTCGTTCAAGTCTCGTTCAAGTCTCGTTCACGTCCCGTTCAAGTCCCGTTCAAGTCTCGTTCGCGTCTCGTTCACGTCCCGTTCAAGTCTCGTTCAAGTATCGTTCACGTCTTGTTCAAGTCCTGTTCAAGTCTCGTTCACGTCTCGTTCAAGTCTCGTTCAAGTCTCGTTCACGTCCCGTTCAAGTCCCGTTCAAGTCTCGTTCGCGTCTCGTTCACGTCCCGTTCAAGTCTCGTTCAAGTATCGTTCACGTCTCGTTCAAGTCTCGTTAAAGTCTCGTTCACGTCTCGTTCACGTCTCGTCCACGTCCCATTCAAGTCTCGTTCAAGTCTCGTTCACGTCTCGTCCACGTCCCGTTCAAGTCTCGTTCAAGTCTCGTCCATGTCTCGTTAACGTCTCGTTCAAGTCCCGTTCATGTCCCGTTCAAGTCTCGTTCAAGTCCTGTTCACGTCTCGTTCAAGTCCCGTTCAAGTCTCGTTCACGTCTCGTTCAAGTCTCGTTCAAGTCTCGTTCAAGTCCCGTTCAAGTCCCGTTCACGTCCCGTTCAAGTCCCGTTCAAGTCCCGTTCAAGTCTCGTTCAAGTCCCGTTCAAGTCCCGTTCAAGTCTCGTTCAAGTCTCGTTCAAGTCTCGTTCAAGTCTCGTTCAAGTCCCGTTCAAGTCCCGTTCACGTCTCGTTCACGTCTCGTTCACGTCTCGTTCAAGTCTCGTTCAAGTCTCGTTCAAGTCTCGTTCGAGTCCCGTTCACGTCTCGTTCACGTCTCGTTCAAGTCTCGTTCACGTCCCGTTCACATCTCGTTCAAGTCTCGTTCAAGTCCCGTTCAAGTCCCGTTCAAGTCTCGCTCAAGTCTCGTTCAAGTCTCGTTCACGTCTCGTTCACGTCTCGTTCACGTCTCGTTCAAGTCTCGTTCACGTCCCGTTCACGTCCCGTTCACGTCTCGTTCAAGTCCCGTTCAAGTCTCGTTCGCGTCTCGTTCAAGTCCTGTTCAAGTCTCGTTCACGTCTCGTTCAAGTCTCGTTCAAGTCTCGTTCACGTCCCGTTCAAGTCCCGTTCAAGTCTCGTTCGCGTCTCGTTCACGTCCCGTTCAAGTCTCGTTCAAGTATCGTTCACGTCTTGTTCAAGTCCTGTTCAAGTCTCGTTCACGTCTCGTTCAAGTCTCGTTCAAGTCTCGTTCACGTCCCGTTCAAGTCCCGTTCAAGTCTCGTTCGCGTCTCGTTCACGTCCCGTTCAAGTCTCGTTCAAGTATCGTTCACGTCTCGTTCAAGTCTCGTTAAAGTCTCGTTCACGTCTCGTTCACGTCTCGTCCACGTCCCATTCAAGTCTCGTTCAAGTCTCGTTCACGTCTCGTCCACGTCCCGTTCAAGTCTCGTTCAAGTCTCGTCCATGTCTCGTTAACGTCTCGTTCAAGTCCCGTTCATGTCCCGTTCAAGTCTCGTTCAAGTCCTGTTCACGTCTCGTTCAAGTCCCGTTCAAGTCTCGTTCACGTCTCGTTCAAGTCTCGTTCAAGTCTCGTTCAAGTCCCGTTCAAGTCCCGTTCACGTCCCGTTCACGTCCCGTTCAAGTCCCGTTCAAGTCCCGTTCAAGTCCCGTTCAAGTCTCGTTCAAGTCCCGTTCAAGTCCCGTTCAAGTCTCGTTCAAGTCTCGTTCAAGTCTCGTTCAAGTCTCGTTCAAGTCCCGTTCAAGTCCCGTTCACGTCTCGTTCACGTCTCGTTCAAGTCTCGTTCAAGTCTCGTTCAAGTCTCGTTCAAGTCTCGTTCGAGTCCCGTTCACGTCTCGTTCACGTCTCGTTCAAGTCTCGTTCACGTCCCGTTCACATCTCGTTCAAGTCTCGTTCAAGTCCCGTTCAAGTCCCGTTCAAGTCTCGCTCAAGTCTCGTTCAAGTCTCGTTCACGTCTCGTTCACGTCTCGTTCACGTCTCGTTCAAGTCTCGTTCACGTCCCGTTCACGTCCCGTTCACGTCTCGTTCAAGTCCCGTTCGAGTCCCGTTCAAGTCTCGTTCACGTCCCGTTCAAGTCCCGTTCAAGTCTCGTTCGCGTCTCGTTCGCGTCTCGTTCAAGTCCCGTTCAAGTCTCGTTCAAGTCCCGTTCACGTCTCGTTCACGTCCCGTTCACGTCTCGTTCAAGTCCCGTTCAAGTCTCGTTCAAGTCCCGTTCACGTCTCGTTCACGTCCCGTTCACGTCTCGTTCAAGTCCCGTTCAAGTCTCGTTCACGTCTCGTTCAAGTCTCGTTCAAGTCTCGTTCGCGTCTCGTTCAAGTCTCGTTCGCGTCCCGTTCACGTCTCTTTCAAGTCTCGTTCAAGTCCCGTTCACGTCCCGTTCAAGTCCCGTTCAAGTCCCGTTCACGTCCCGTTCAAGTCCCGTTCAAGTCCCGTTCAAGTCCCGTTCAAGTCTCGTTCAAGTCCCGTTCAAGTCCCGTTCAAGTCTCGTTCAAGTCTCGTTCAAGTCTCGTTCAAGTCTCGTTCAAGTCCCGTTCAAGTCCCGTTCACGTCTCGTTCACGTCTCGTTCACGTCTCGTTCAAGTCTCGTTCAAGTCTCGTTCGAGTCTCGTTCGAGTCCCGTTCACGTCTCGTTCACGTCTCGTTCAAGTCTCGTTCACGTCCCGTTCACATCTCGTTCAAGTCTCGTTCAAGTCCCGTTCAAGTCCCGTTCAAGTCTCGCTCAAGTCTCGTTCAAGTCTCGTTCACGTCTCGTTCACGTCTCGTTCACGTCTCGTTCAAGTCTCGTTCACGTCCCGTTCACGTCCCGTTCACGTCTCGTTCAAGTCCCGTTCGAGTCCCGTTCAAGTCTCGTTCACGTCCCGTTCAAGTCCCGTTCAAGTCTCGTTCGCGTCTCGTTCGCGTCTCGTTCAAGTCCCGTTCAAGTCTCGTTCAAGTCCCGTTCACGTCTCGTTCACGTCCCGTTCACGTCTCGTTCAAGTCCCGTTCAAGTCTCGTTCAAGTCCCGTTCACGTCTCGTTCACGTCCCGTTCACGTCTCGTTCAAGTCCCGTTCAAGTCTCGTTCACGTCTCGTTCAAGTCTCGTTCAAGTCTCGTTCGCGTCTCGTTCAAGTCTCGTTCGCGTCCCGTTCACGTCTCTTTCAAGTCTCGTTCAAGTCCCGTTCACGTCCCGTTCAAGTCCCGTTCAAGTCTCGTTCACGTCCTGTTCAAGTCTCGTTCACGTCTTGTTCAAGTCTCGTTCAAGTCTCGTTCACGTCTCGTTCACGTCTCGTCCACGTCCCGTTCAAGTCTCGTTCAAGTCTCGTTCATGTCTCGTCCACGTCCCGTTCAAGTCTCGTTCAAGTCTCGTTCAAGTCTCGTCCATGTCTCGTTAACGTCTCGTTCAAGTCTCGTCCACGTCTCGTTAACGTCTCGTTCAAATCTCAATCACGTCTCGTTCAAGTCCCGTTCATGTCTCGTTCAAGTCCTGTTCACGTCTCGTTCACGTCCCGTTCACGTCTCGTTCAAGTCCCGTTCAAGTCTCGTTCAAGTCTCGTTCAAGTCTCGTTCAAGGCTCGTTCAAGTCCCGTTCACGTCTCGTTCAAGTCCCGTTCACGTCTCGTTCAAGTCTCGTTCAAGTCCCGTTCACGTCCCGTTCAAGTCTCGTTCGCGTCTCGTTCACGTCGCGTTCAAGTCTCGTTCACGTCCCGTTCAAGTCCCGTTCAAGTCCCGTTCACGTCCCGTTCAAGTCTCGTTCACGTCCCGTTCAAGTCTCGTTCACGTCTCGTTCACATCGCGTCCACGTCCCGTTCAAGTCTCGTTCAAGTCTCGTTCACGTCTCGTCCACGTCCCGTTCAAGTCTCGTTCAAGTCTCGTTCAAGTCTCGTCCACGTCTCGTTAACGTCTCGTTCACGTCTCGTTCAAGTCTCGTCCACGTCTCGTTAACGTCTCGTTCAAATCTCAATCACGTCTCGTTCAAGTCCCGTTCAAGTCTCGTTCAAGTCCCGTTCACGTCTCGTTCACGTCCCGTTCACGTCCCGTTCAAGTCCCGTTCAAGTCTCGTTCTAGTCCTGTTCACGTCCCGTTCACGTCTCGTTCAAGTCCCGTTCAAGTCCCGTTCAAGTCCCGTTCACGTCCCGTTCAAGTCCCGTTCAAGTCCCGTTCACGTCCCGTTCACGTCCCGTTCACATCCCGTTCACGTCTCGTTCAAGTTCCGTTCACGTCCCGTTCACGTCCCGTTCACGTCCCGTCTCGTTCAAGTCTCGTTCAAGTCTCGTTCAAGTCCCGTTCACGTCCCGTTCAAGTCCCGTTCAAGTCTCGTTCACGTCTCGTTCACGTCCCGTTCAAGTCCCGTTCACGTCTCGTTCACGTCCTGTTCACGTCCTGTTCACGTCCTGTTCAAGTCTCGTTCAAGTCCCGTTCACGTCCCGTTCAAGTCTCGTTCACGTCCCGTTCAAGTCCCGTTCACGTCCCGTTCAAGTCTCGTTCACGTCCCGTTAACGTCTCGTTCACGTCTCGTTCAAGTCTCGTCCACGTCTCGTTAACGTCTCGTTCAAATCTCAATCACGTCTCGTTCAAGTCCCGTTCACGTCTCGTTCACGTCTCGTTCAAGTCTCGTTCACGTCCCGTTCACATCCCGTTCACGTCTCGTTCAAGTCCCGTTCAAGTCTCGTTCAAGTCCCGTTCACGTCTCGTTCACGTCCCGTTCACGTCTCGTTCAAGTCCCGTTCAAGTCTCGTTCACGTCTCGTTCAAGTCTCGTTCGCGTCTCGTTCAAGTCTCGTTCACGTCCCGTTCACGTCTATTTCAAGTCTCGTTCAAGTCCCGTTAACGTCCCGTTCAAGTCCCGTTCAAGTCTCGTTCACGTCCTGTTCAAGTCTCGTTCACGTCTTGTTCAAGTCTCGTTCAAGTCTCGTTCACGTCTCGTTCACGTCTCGTCCACGTCCCGTTCAAGTCTCGTTCAAGTCTCGTTCTCGTCTCGTCCACGTCCCGTTCAAGTCTCGTTCAAGTCTCGTCCATGTCTCGTTAACGTCTCGTTCAAGTCTCGTCCACGTCTCGTTAACGTCTCGTTCAAATCTCAATCACGTCTCGTTCAAGTCCCGTTCATGTCCCGTTCAAGTCTCGTTCAAGTCCTGTTCACGTCTCGTTCACGTCCCGTTCACGTCTCGTTCAAGTCCCGTTCAAGTCTCGTTCAAGTCTCGTTCAAGTCTCGTTCAAGGCTCGTTCAAGTCCCGTTCACGTCTCGTTCAAGTCCCGTTCACGTCTCGTTCAAGTCTCGTTCAAGTCCCGTTCACGTCCCGTTCAAGTCTCGTTCGCGTCTCGTTCACGTCGCGTTCAAGTCTCGTTCACGTCCCGTTCAAGTCCCGTTCAAGTCCCGTTCACGTCCCGTTCAAGTCTCGTTCACGTCCCGTTCAAGTCTCGTTCACGTCTCGTTCACATCTCGTCCACGTCCCGTTCAAGTCTCGTTCAAGTCTCGTTCACGTCTCGTCCACGTCCCGTTCAAGTCTCGTTCAAGTCTCGTTCAAGTCTCGTCCACGTCTCGTTAACGTCTCGTTCACGTCTCGTTCAAGTCTCGTCCACGTCTCGTTAACGTCTCGTTCAAATCTCAATCACGTCTCGTTCAAGTCCCGTTCAAGTCTCGTTCAAGTCCCGTTCACGTCTCGTTCACGTCCCGTTCACGTCCCGTTCAAGTCCCGTTCAAGTCTCTTTCAAGTCCTGTTCACGTCCCGTTCACGTCTCGTTCAAGTCCCGTTCAAGTCCCGTTCAAGTCCCGTTCACGTCTCGTTCACGTCTCGTTCAAGTCTCGTTCACGTCCCGTTCACGTCCCGTTCACGTCTCGTTCAAGTTCCGTTCAAGTCCCGTTCAAGTCTCGTTCACGTCCCGTTCAAGTCTCGTTCACGTCTCGTTCAAGTCTCGTTCACGTCCCGTTCACGTCCCGTTCAAGTCTCGTTCACGTCTCGTTCACGTCCCATTCAAGTCTCGTTCAAGTCTCGTTCACGTCCTGTTCACGTCCTGTTCAAGTCCCGTTCAAGTCCCCTTTAAGTCCCGTTCAAGTCCCGTTCACGTCCCGTTCAAGTCTCGTTCACGTCCCGTTCAAGTCTCGTTCACGTCTCGTTCACATCTCGTCCACTTCCCGCTCAAGTCTCGTTCAAGTCTCGTTCACGTCTCGTCCACGTCCCGTTCACGTCCCGTTCACGTCTCGTTCAAGTTCCGTTCAAGTCCCGTTCAAGTCTCGTTCACGTCCCGTTCAAGTCTCGTTCACGTCTCGTTCAAGTCTCGTTCACGTCCCGTTCACGTCCCGTTCAAGTCTCGTTCACGTCTCGTTCACGTCCCATTCAAGTCTCGTTCAAGTCTCGTTCACGTCCTGTTCACGTCCTGTTCAAGTCCCGTTCAAGTCCCCTTTAAGTCCCGTTCAAGTCCCGTTCACGTCCCGTTCAAGTCTCGTTCACGTCCCGTTCAAGTCTCGTTCACGTCTCGTTCACATCTCGTCCACTTCCCGCTCAAGTCTCGTTCAAGTCTCGTTCACGTCTCGTCCACGTCCCGTTCAAGTCTCGTTCAAGTCTCGTCCACGTCTCGTTAACGTCTCGTTCACGTCTCGTTCAAGTCTCGTCCACGTCTCGTTAACGTCTCGTTCAAATCTCAATCACGTCTCGTTCAAGTCCCGTTCAAGTCTCGTTCAAGTCCCGTTCACGTCTTGTTCACGTCCCGTTCACGTCCCGTTCACGTCCCGTTCAAGTCCCGTTCAAGTCTCGTTCAAGTCCCGTTCAAGTCTCGTCCACGTCTTGTTAACGTCTCATTCAAATCTCAATCACGTCTCGTTCAAGTCCCGTTCACGTCCCGTTCAAGTCTCGTTCAAGTCCCGTTCACGTCTCGTTCACGTCCCGTTCACGTCTCGTTCACGTCCCGTTCACGTCTCGTTCAAGTCCCGTTCAAGTCTCGTTCACGTCTCGTTCAAGTCTCGTTCAAGTCTCGTTCAAGTCCCGTTCAAGTCCCGTTCACGTCTCGTTCACGTCTCGTTCAAGTCTCGTTCACGTCCCGTTCACGTCCCGTTCACGTCTCGTTCAAGTCCCGTTCGAGTCCCGTTCAAGTCTCGTTCACGTCCCGTTCAAGTCCCGTTCAAGTCTCGTCCACGTCTCGTTAACGTCTCGTTCAAATCTCAATCACGTCTCGTTCAAGTCCCGTTCACGTCCCGTTCAAGTCTCGTTCAAGTCCCGTTCACGTCTCGTTCACGTCCCGTTCACGTCTCGTTCAAGTCCCGTTCAAGTCTCGTTCACGTCTCGTTCAAGTCTCGTTCAAGTCTCGTTCAAGTCCCGTTCAAGTCCCGTTCACGTCCCGTTCAAGTCCCGTTCAAGTCCCGTTCAAGTCCCGTTCAAGTCTCGTTCAAGTCCCGTTCAAGTCCCGTTCAAGTCTCGTTCAAGTCTCGTTCAAGTCTCGTTCAAGTCTCGTTCAAGTCCCGTTCAAGTCCCGTTCACGTCTCGTTCACGTCTCGTTCACGTCTCGTTCACGTCTCGTTCAAGTCTCGTTCAAGTCTCGTTCAAGTCTCGTTCGAGTCCCGTTCACGTCTCGTTCACGTCTCGTTCAAGTCTCGTTCACGTCCCGTTCACATCTCGTTCAAGTCTCGTTCAAGTCCCGTTCAAGTCCCGTTCAAGTCTCGCTCAAGTCTCGTTCAAGTCTCGTTCACGTCTCGTTCACGTCTCGTTCACGTCTCGTTCAAGTCTCGTTCAAGTCTCGTTCACGTCTCGTCCACGTCCCGTTCAAGTCTCGTTCAAGTCTCGTTCAAGTCTCGTCCACGTCTCGTCCACGTCTCGTTAACGTCTCGTTCACGTCTCGTTCAAGTCTCGTCCACGTCTCGTTAACGTCTCGTTCAAATCTCAATCACGTCTCGTTCAAGTCCCGTTCAAGTCTCGTTCAAGTCCCGTTCACGTCTCGTTCACGTCCCGTTCACGTCCCGTTCAAGTCCCGTTCAAGTCTCTTTCAAGTCCTGTTCACGTCCCGTTCACGTCTCGTTCAAGTCCCGTTCAAGTCCCGTTCAAGTCCCGTTCACGTCTCGTTCACGTCTCGTTCAAGTCTCGTTCACGTCCCGTTCACGTCCCGTTCACGTCTCGTTCAAGTTCCGTTCAAGTCCCGTTCAAGTCTCGTTCACGTCCCGTTCAAGTCTCGTTCACGTCTCGTTCAAGTCTCGTTCACGTCCCGTTCACGTCCCGTTCAAGTCTCGTTCACGTCTCGTTCACGTCCCGTTCAAGTCTCGTTCAAGTCTCGTTCACGTCCTGTTCACGTCCTGTTCAAGTCCCGTTCAAGTCCCCTTTAAGTCCCGTTCAAGTCCCGTTCACGTCCCGTTCAAGTCTCGTTCACGTCCCGTTCAAGTCTCGTTCACGTCTCGTTCACATCTCGTCCACTTCCCGCTCAAGTCTCGTTCAAGTCTCGTTCACGTCTCGTCCACGTCCCGTTCAAGTCTCGTTCAAGTCTCGTCCACGTCTCGTTAACGTCTCGTTCACGTCTCGTTCAAGTCTCGTCCACGTCTCGTTAACGTCTCGTTCAAATCTCAATCACGTCTCGTTCAAGTCCCGTTCAAGTCTCGTCCAAGTCCCGTTCACGTCTTGTTCACGTCCCGTTCACGTCCCGTTCACGTCCCGTTCAAGTCCCGTTCAAGTCTCGTTCAAGTCCCGTTCAAGTCTCGTCCACGTCTTGTTAACGTCTCATTCAAATCTCAATCACGTCTCGTTCAAGTCCCGTTCACGTCCCGTTCAAGTCTCGTTCAAGTCCCGTTCACGTCTCGTTCACGTCCCGTTCACGTCTCGTTCAAGTCCCGTTCAAGTCTCGTTCACGTCTCGTTCAAGTCTCATTCAAGTCTCGTTCAAGTCCCGTTCAAGTCCCGTTCACGTCTCGTTCACGTCTCGTTCAAGTCTCGTTCACGTCCCGTTCACGTCCCGTTCACGTCTCGTTCAAGTCCCGTTCGAGTCCCGTTCAAGTCTCGTTCACGTCCCGTTCAAGTCCCGTTCAAGTCTCGTCCACGTCTCGTTAACGTCTCGTTCAAATCTCAATCACGTCTCGTTCAAGTCCCGTTCACGTCCCGTTCAAGTCTCGTTCAAGTCCCGTTCACGTCTCGTTCACGTCCCGTTCACGTCTCGTTCAAGTCCCGTTCAAGTCTCGTTCACGTCTCGTTCAAGTCTCGTTCAAGTCTCGTTCAAGTCCCGTTCAAGTCCCGTTCACGTCCCGTTCAAGTCCCGTTCAAGTCCCGTTCAAGTCCCGTTCAAGTCTCGTTCAAGTCCCGTTCAAGTCCCGTTCAAGTCTCGTTCAAGTCTCGTTCAAGTCTCGTTCAAGTCTCGTTCAAGTCCCGTTCAAGTCCCGTTCACGTCTCGTTCACGTCTCGTTCACGTCTCGTTCAAGTCTCGTTCAAGTCTCGTTCAAGTCTCGTTCGAGTCCCGTTCACGTCTCGTTCACGTCTCGTTCAAGTCTCGTTCACGTCCCGTTCACATCTCGTTCAAGTCTCGTTCAAGTCCCGTTCAAGTCCCGTTCAAGTCTCGCTCAAGTCTCGTTCAAGTCTCGTTCACGTCTCGTTCACGTCTCGTTCACGTCTCGTTCAAGTCTCGTTCACGTCCCGTTCACGTCCCGTTCACGTCTCGTTCAAGTCCCGTTCGAGTCCCGTTCAAGTCTCGTTCACGTCCCGTTCAAGTCCCGTTCAAGTCTCGTTCGCGTCTCGTTCGTGTCTCGTTCAAGTCCCGTTCAAGTCTCGTTCAAGTCCCGTTCACGTCTCGTTCACGTCCCGTTCACGTCTCGTTCAAGTCCCGTTCAAGTCTCGTTCAAGTCCCGTTCACGTCTCGTTCACGTCCCGTTCACGTCTCGTTCAAGTCCCGTTCAAGTCTCGTTCACGTCTCGTTCAAGTCTCGTTCAAGTCTCGTTCGCGTCTCGTTCAAGTCTCGTTCACGTCCCGTTCACGTCTCTTTCAAGTCTCGTTCAAGTCCCGTTCACGTCCCGTTCAAGTCCCGTTCAAGTCTCGTTCACGTCCTGTTCAAGTCTCGTTCACGTCTTGTTCAAGTCTCGTTCAAGTCTCGTTCACGTCTCGTCCACGTCCCGTTCAAGTCTCGTTCAAGTCTCGTCCATGTCTCGTTAACGTCTCGTTCAAGTCTCGTCCACGTCTCGTTAACGTCCCGTTCACGTCTCGTTCAAGTCCCGTTCAAGTCTCGTTCAAGTCTCGTTCAAGTCTCGTTCAAGGCTCGTTCAAGTCCCGTTCACGTCTCGTTCAAGTCCCGTTCACGTCTCGTTCAAGTCTCGTTCAAGTCCCGTTCACGTCCCGTTCAAGTCTCGTTCGCGTCTCGTTCACGTCGCGTTCAAGTCTCGTTCACGTCCCGTTCAAGTCCCGTTCAAGTCCCGTTCACGTCCCGTTCAAGTTTCGTTCACGTCCCGTTCAAGTCTCGTTCACGTCTCGTTCACATCGCGTCCACGTCCCGTTCAAGTCTCGTTCAAGTCTCGTTCACGTCTCGTCCACGTCCCGTTCAATTCTCGTTCAAGTCTCGTTCAAGTCTCGTCCACGTCTCGTTAACGTCTCGTTCACGTCTCGTTCAAGTCTCGTCCACGTCTCGTTAACGTCTCGTTCAAATCTCAATCACGTCTCGTTCAAGTCCCGTTCAAGTCTCGTTCAAGTCCCGTTCACGTCTCGTTCACGTCCCGTTCACGTCCCGTTCAAGTCCCGTTCAAGTCTCGTTCTAGTCCTGTTCACGTCCCGTTCACGTCTCGTTCAAGTCCCGTTCAAGTCCCGTTCAAGTCCCGTTCACGTCCCGTTCAAGTCCCGTTCAAGTCCCGTTCACGTCCCGTTCACGTCCCGTTCACATCCCGTTCACGTCTCGTTCAAGTTCCGTTCACGTCCCGTTCACGTCCCGTCTCGTTCAAGTCTCTTTCAAGTCTCGTTCAAGTCTCGTTCAAGTCCCGTTCACGTCCCGTTCAAGTCCCGTTCAAGTCTCGTTCACGTCTCGTTCACGTCCCGTTCAAGTCCCGTTCACGTCTCGTTCACGTCCTGTTCACGTCCTGTTCACGTCCTGTTCAAGTCTCGTTCAAGTCCCGTTCACGTCCCGTTCAAGTCTCGTTCACGTCCCGTTCAAGTCCCGTTCACGTCCCGTTCAAGTCTCGTTCACGTCCCGTTAACGTCTCGTTCACGTCTCGTTCAAGTCTCGTCCACGTCTCGTTAACGTCTCGTTCAAATCTCAATCACGTCTCGTTCAAGTCCCGTTCACGTCTCGTTCACGTCTCGTTCACGTCTCGTTCGCGTCTCGTTCGCGTCTCGTTCAAGTCCCGTTCAAGTCTCGTTCAAGTCCCGTTCACGTCTCGTTCACGTCCCGTTCACGTCTCGTTCAAGTCCCGTTCAAGTCTCGTTCAAGTCCCGTTCACGTCTCGTTCACGTCCCGTTCACGTCTCGTTCAAGTCCCGTTCAAGTCCCGTTCAAGTCTCGTTCACGTCCCGTTCAAGTCTCGTTCACGTCTCGTTCAAGTCTCGTTCACGTCCCGTTCACGTCCCGTTCAAGTCTCGTTCACGTCTCGTTCACGTCCCATTCAAGTCTCGTTCAAGTCTCGTTCACGTCCTGTTCACGTCCTGTTCAAGTCCCGTTCAAGTCCCCTTTAAGTCCCGTTCAAGTCCCGTTCACGTCCCGTTCAAGTCTCGTTCACGTCCCGTTCAAGTCTCGTTCACGTCTCGTTCACATCTCGTCCACTTCCCGCTCAAGTCTCGTTCAAGTCTCGTTCACGTCTCGTCCACGTCCCGTTCAAGTCTCGTTCAAGTCTCGTCCACGTCTCGTTAACGTCTCGTTCACGTCTCGTTCAAGTCTCGTCCACGTCTCGTTAACGTCTCGTTCAAATCTCAATCACGTCTCGTTCAAGTCCCGTTCAAGTCTCGTTCAAGTCCCGTTCACGTCTTGTTCACGTCCCGTTCACGTCCCGTTCACGTCCCGTTCAAGTCCCGTTCAAGTCTCGTTCAAGTCCCGTTCAAGTCTCGTCCACGTCTTGTTAACGTCTCATTCAAATCTCAATCACGTCTCGTTCAAGTCCCGTTCACGTCCCGTTCAAGTCTCGTTCAAGTCCCGTTCACGTCTCGTTCACGTCCCGTTCACGTCTCGTTCAAGTCCCGTTCAAGTCTCGTTCACGTCTCGTTCAAGTCTCGTTCAAGTCTCGTTCAAGTCCCGTTCAAGTCCCGTTCACGTCTCGTTCACGTCTCGTTCAAGTCTCGTTCACGTCCCGTTCACGTCCCGTTCACGTCTCGTTCAAGTCCCGTTCGAGTCCCGTTCAAGTCTCGTTCACGTCCCGTTCAAGTCCCGTTCAAGTCTCGTCCACGTCTCGTTAACGTCTCGTTCAAATCTCAATCACGTCTCGTTCAAGTCCCGTTCACGTCCCGTTCAAGTCTCGTTCAAGTCCCGTTCACGTCTCGTTCACGTCCCGTTCACGTCTCGTTCAAGTCCCGTTCAAGTCTCGTTCACGTCTCGTTCAAGTCTCGTTCAAGTCCCGTTCAAGTCCCGTTCACGTCCCGTTCAAGTCCCGTTCAAGTCCCGTTCAAGTCCCGTTCAAGTCTCGTTCAAGTCCCGTTCAAGTCCCGTTCAAGTCTCGTTCAAGTCTCGTTCAAGTCTCGTTCAAGTCTCGTTCAAGTCCCGTTCAAGTCCCGTTCACGTCTCGTTCACGTCTCGTTCACGTCTCGTTCAAGTCTCGTTCAAGTCTCGTTCAAGTCTCGTTCAAGTCTCGTTCGAGTCCCGTTCACATCTCGTTCACGTCTCGTTCAAGTCTCGTTCACGTCCCGTTCACATCTCGTTCAAGTCTCGTTCAAGTCCCGTTCAAGTCCCGTTCAAGTCTCGCTCAAGTCTCGTTCACGTCTCGTTCACGTCTCGTTCACGTCTCGTTCAAGTCTCGTTCACGTCCCGTTCACGTCCCGTTCACGTCTCGTTCGAGTCCCGTTCGAGTCCCGTTCAAGTCTCGTTCACGTCCCATTCAAGTCCCGTTCAAGTCTCGTTCGCGTCTCGTTCGCGTCTCGTTCAAGTCCCGTTCAAGTCTCGTTCAAGTCCCGTTCACGTCTCGTTCACGTCCCGTTCACGTCTCGTTCAAGTCCCGTTCAAGTCTCGTTCAAGTCCCGTTCACGTCTCGTTCACGTCCCGTTCACGTCTCGTTCAAGTCCCGTTCAAGTCTCGTTCACGTCTCGTTCAAGTCTCGTTCAAGTCTCGTTCAAGTCTCGTTCACGTCCCGTTCACGTCTCTTTCAAGTCTCGTTCAAGTCCCGTTCACGTCCCGTTCAAGTCCCGTTCAAGTCTCGTTCACGTCCTGTTCAAGTCTCGTTCACGTCTTGTTCAAGTCTCGTTCAAGTCTCGTTCACGTCTCGTTCACGTCTCGTCCACGTCCCGTTCAAGTCTCGTTCAAGTCTCGTCCATGTCTCGTTAACGTCTCGTTCAAGTCTCGTCCACGTCTCGTTAACGTCTCGTTCAAATCTCAATCACGTCTCGTTCAAGTCCCGTTCATGTCTCGTTCAAGTCCCGTTCACGTCTCGTTCACGTCCCGTTCACGTCTCGTTCAAGTCCCGTTCAAGTCTCGTTCAAGTCTCGTTCAAGTCTCGTTCAAGGCTCGTTCAAGTCCCGTTCACGTCTCGTTCAAGTCCCGTTCACGTCTCGTTCAAGTCTCGTTCAAGTCCCGTTCACGTCCCGTTCAAGTCTCGTTCGCGTCTCGTTCACGTCGCGTTCAAGTCTCGTTCACGTCCCGTTCAAGTCCCGTTCAAGTCCCGTTCACGTCCCGTTCAAGTCTCGTTCACGTCCCGTTCAAGTCTCGTTCACGTCTCGTTCACATCTCGTCCACGTCCCGTTCAAGTCTCGTTCAAGTCTCGTTCACGTCTCGTCCACGTCCCGTTCAAGTCTCGTTCAAGTCTCGTTCAAGTCTCGTCCACGTCTCGTTAACGTCTCGTTCACGTCTCGTTCAAGTCTCGTCCACGTCTCGTTAACGTCTCGTTCAAATCTCAATCACGTCTCGTTCAAGTCCCGTTCAAGTCTCGTTCAAGTCCCGTTCACGTCTCGTTCACGTCCCGTTCACGTCCCGTTCAAGTCCCGTTCAAGTCTCGTTCAAGTCCTGTTCACGTCCCGTTCACGTCTCGTTCAAGTCCCGTTCAAGTCCCGTTCAAGTCCCGTTCACGTCCCGTTCAAGTCCCGTTCAAGTCCCGTTCACGTCCCGTTCACGTCCCGTTCACATCCCGTTCACGTCTCGTTCAAGTCCCGTTCACGTCCCGTTCACGTCCCGTTCACGTCCCGTCTCGTTCAAGTCTCGTTCAAGTCTCGTTCAAGTCCCGTTCACGTCCCGTTCAAGTCCCGTTCAAGTCTCGTTCACGTCTCGTTCACGTCCCGTTCAAGTCCCGTTCACGTCTCGTTCACGTCCTGTTCACGTCCTGTTCACGTCCTGTTCAAGTCTCGTTCAAGTCCCGTTCACGTCCCGTTCAAGTCTCGTTCACGTCCCGTTCAAGTCCCGTTCACGTCCCGTTCAAGTCTCGTTCACGTCCCGTTAACGTCTCGTTCACGTCTCGTTCAAGTCTCGTCCACGTCTCGTTAACGTCTCGTTCAAATCTCAATCACGTCTCGTTCAAGTCCCGTTCACGTCTCGTTCACGTCTCGTTCGCGTCTCGTTCGCGTCTCGTTCAAGTCCCGTTCAAGTCTCGTTCAAGTCCCGTTCACGTCTCGTTCACGTCCCGTTCACGTCTCGTTCAAGTCCCGTTCAAGTCTCGTTCAAGTCCCGTTCACGTCTCGTTCACGTCCCGTTCACGTCTCGTTCAAGTCCCGTTCAAGTCTCGTTCACGTCTCGTTCAAGTCTCGTTCGCGTCTCGTTCAAGTCTCGTTCACGTCCCGTTCACGTCTCTTTCAAGTCTCGTTCAAGTCCCGTTAACGTCCCGTTCAAGTCCCGTTCAAGTCTCGTTCACGTCCTGTTCAAGTCTCGTTCACGTCTTGTTCAAGTCTCGTTCAAGTCTCGTTCACGTCTCGTTCACGTCTCGTCCACGTCCCGTTCAAGTCTCGTTCAAGTCTCGTTCTCGTCTCGTCCACGTCCCGTTCAAGTCTCGTTCAAGTCTCGTCCATGTCTCGTTAACGTCTCGTTCAAGTCTCGTCCACGTCTCGTTAACGTCTCGTTCAAATCTCAATCACGTCTCGTTCAAGTCCCGTTCATGTCCCGTTCAAGTCTCGTTCAAGTCCTGTTCACGTCCCGTTCACGTCCCGTTCACGTCTCGTTCAAGTCCCGTTCAAGTCTCGTTCAAGTCTCGTTCAAGTCTCGTTCAAGGCTCGTTCAAGTCCCGTTCACGTCTCGTTCAAGTCCCGTTCACGTCTCGTTCAAGTCTCGTTCAAGTCCCGTTCACGTCCCGTTCAAGTCTCGTTCGCGTCTCGTTCACGTCGCGTTCAAGTCTCGTTCACGTCCCGTTCAAGTCCCGTTCAAGTCCCGTTCACGTCCCGTTCAAGTCTCGTTCACGTCCCGTTCAAGTCTCGTTCACGTCTCGTTCACATCTCGTCCACGTCCCGTTCAAGTCTCGTTCAAGTCTCGTTCATGTCTCGTCCACGTCCCGTTCAAGTCTCGTTCAAGTCTCGTTCAAGTCTCGTCCACGTCTCGTTAACGTCTCGTTCACGTCTCGTTCAAGTCTCGTCCACGTCTCGTTAACGTCTCGTTCAAATCTCAATCACGTCTCGTTCAAGTCCCGTTCAAGTCTCGTTCAAGTCCCGTTCACGTCTCGTTCACGTCCCGTTCAAGTCTCGTTCACGTCTCGTTCACATCTCGTCCACGTCCCGTTCAAGTCTCGTTCAAGTCTCGTTCACGTCTCGTCCACGTCCCGTTCAAGTCTCGTTCAAGTCTCGTTCAAGTCTCGTCCACGTCTCGTTAACGTCTCGTTCAAGTCTCGTCCACGTCTCGTTAACGTCTCGTTCAAATCTCAATCACGTCTCGTTCAAGTCCCGTTCAAGTCTCGTTCAAGTCCCGTTCACGTCCCGTTCAAGTCTCGTTCAAGTCCCGTTCACGTCTCGTTCACGTCCCGTTCACGTCTCGTTCAAGTCCCGTTCAAGTCTCGTTCACGTCTCGTTCAAGTCTCATTCAAGTCTCGTTCAAGTCCCGTTCAAGTCCCGTTCACGTCTCGTTCACGTCTCGTTCAAGTCTCGTTCACGTCCCGTTCACGTCCCGTTCACGTCTCGTTCAAGTCCCGTTCGAGTCCCGTTCAAGTCTCGTTCACGTCCCGTTCAAGTCCCGTTCAAGTCTCGTCCACGTCTCGTTAACGTCTCGTTCAAATCTCAATCACGTCTCGTTCAAGTCCCGTTCACGTCCCGTTCAAGTCTCGTTCAAGTCCCGTTCACGTCTCGTTCACGTCCCGTTCACGTCTCGTTCAAGTCCCGTTCAAGTCTCGTTCACGTCTCGTTCAAGTCTCGTTCAAGTCTCGTTCAAGTCCCGTTCAAGTCCCGTTCACGTCCCGTTCAAGTCCCGTTCAAGTCCCGTTCAAGTCCCGTTCAAGTCTCGTTCAAGTCCCGTTCAAGTCCCGTTCAAGTCTCGTTCAAGTCTCGTTCAAGTCTCGTTCAAGTCTCGTTCAAGTCCCGTTCAAGTCCCGTTCACGTCTCGTTCACGTCTCGTTCACGTCTCGTTCAAGTCTCGTTCAAGTCTCGTTCAAGTCTCGTTCAAGTCTCGTTCGAGTCCCGTTCACGTCTCGTTCACGTCTCGTTCAAGTCTCGTTCACGTCCCGTTCACATCTCGTTCAAGTCTCGTTCAAGTCCCGTTCAAGTCCCGTTCAAGTCCCGTTCAAGTCCCGTTCAAGTCCCGTTCACGTCTCGTTCACGTCTCGTTCACGTCCCATTCAAGTCTCGTTCAAGTCCCGTTCAAGTCCCGTTCAAGTCCCGTTCAAGTCCCGTTCAAGTCCCGTTCAAGTCTCGCTCAAGTCTCGTTCAAGTCTCGTTCAAGTCTCGTTCAAGTCTCGTTCACGTCCCGTTCACGTCCCGTTCACGTCTCGTTCAAGTCCCGTTCGAGTCCCGTTCAAGTCTCGTTCACGTCCCGTTCAAGTCCCGTTCAAGTCTCGTTCGCGTCTCGTTCGTGTCTCGTTCAAGTCCCGTTCAAGTCTCGTTCAAGTCCCGTTCACGTCTCGTTCACGTCCCGTTCACGTCTCGTTCAAGTCCCGTTCAAGTCTCGTTCAAGTCCCGTTCACGTCTCGTTCACGTCCCGTTCACGTCTCGTTCAAGTCCCGTTCAAGTCTCGTTCACGTCTCGTTCAAGTCTCGTTCAAGTCTCGTTCGCGTCTCGTTCAAGTCTCGTTCTCGTCCCGTTCACGTCTCTTTCAAGTCTCGTTCAAGTCTCGTTCAAGTCCCGTTCACGTCCCGTTCAAGTCCCGTTCAAGTCTCGTTCACGTCCTGTTCAAGTCTCGTTCACGTCTTGTTCAAGTCTCGTTCAAGTCTCGTTCACGTCTCGTTCACGTCTCGTCCACGTCCCGTTCAAGTCTCGTTCAAGTCTCGTCCATGTCTCGTTAACGTCTCGTTCAAGTCTCGTCCACGTCTCGTTAACGTCTCGTTCAAATCTCAATCACGTCTCGTTCAAGTCCCGTTCATGTCTCGTTCAAGTCCTGTTCACGTCTCGTTCACGTCCCGTTCACGTCTCGTTCAAGTCCCGTTCAAGTCTCGTTCAAGTCTCGTTCAAGTCTCGTTCAAGGCTCGTTCAAGTCCCGTTCACGTCTCGTTCAAGTCCCGTTCACGTCTCGTTCAAGTCTCGTTCAAGTCCCGTTCACGTCCCGTTCAAGTCTCGTTCGCGTCTCGTTCACGTCGCGTTCAAGTCTCGTTCACGTCCCGTTCAAGTCCCGTTCAAGTCCCGTTCACGTCCCGTTCAAGTCTCGTTCACGTCCCGTTCAAGTCTCGTTCACGTCTCGTTCACATCTCGTCCACGTCCCGTTCAAGTCTCGTTCAAGTCTCGTTCACGTCTCGTCCACGTCCCGTTCAAGTCTCGTTCAAGTCTCGTTCAAGTCTCGTCCACGTCTCGTTAACGTCTCGTTCACGTCTCGTTCAAGTCTCGTCCACGTCTCGTTAACGTCTCGTTCAAATCTCAATCACGTCTCGTTCAAGTCCCGTTCAAGTCTCGTTCAAGTCCCGTTCACGTCCCGTTCACGTCCCGTTCAAGTCCCGTTCAAGTCTCGTTCAAGTCCTGTTCACGTCCCGTTCACGTCTCGTTCAAGTCCCGTTCAAGTCCCGTTCAAGTCCCGTTCACGTCCCGTTCAAGTCCCGTTCAAGTCCCGTTCACGTCCCGTTCACGTCCCGTTCACATCCCGTTCACGTCTCGTTCAAGTCCCGTTCACGTCCCGTTCACGTCCCGTTCACGTCCCGTCTCGTTCAAGTCTCGTTCAAGTCTCGTTCAAGTCCCGTTCACGTCCCGTTCAAGTCCCGTTCAAGTCTCGTTCACGTCTCGTTCATGTCCCGTTCAAGTCCCGTTCACGTCTCGTTCACGTCCTGTTCACGTCCTGTTCACGTCCTGTTCAAGTCTCGTTCAAGTCCCGTTCACGTCCCGTTCAAGTCTCGTTCACGTCCCGTTCAAGTCCCGTTCACGTCCCGTTCAAGTCTCGTTCACGTCCCGTTAACGTCTCGTTCACGTCTCGTTCAAGTCTCGTCCACGTCTCGTTAACGTCTCGTTCAAATCTCAATCACGTCTCGTTCAAGTCCCGTTCACGTCTCGTTCACGTCTCGTTCAAGTCTCGTTCACGTCCCGTTCACATCTCGTTCAAGTCTCGTTCAAGTCCCGTTCAAGTTTCGCTCAAGTCTCGTTCAAGTCTCGTTCACGTCTCGTTCACGTCTCGTTCACGTCTCGTTCAAGTCTCGTTCACGTCCCGTTCACGTCCCGTTCACGTCTCGTTCGCGTCTCGTTCGCGTCTCGTTCGCGTCTCGTTCAAGTCCCGTTCAAGTCCCGTTCAAGTCCCGTTCACGTCTCGTTCACGTCCCGTTCACGTCCCGTTCAAGTCCCGTTCAAGTCTCGTTCAAGTCCCGTTCACGTCTCGTTCACGTCCCGTTCACGTCTCGTTCAAGTCCCGTTCAAGTCTCGTTCACGTCTCGTTCAAGTCTCGTTCAAGTCTCGTTCGCGTCTCGTTCAAGTCTCGTTCACGTCCCGTTCACGTCTCTTTCAAGTCTCGTTCAAGTCCCGTTCACGTCCCGTTCAAGTCCCGTTCAAGTCTCGTTCACGTCCTGTTCAAGTCTCGTTCACGTCTTGTTCAAGTCTCGTTCAAGTCTCGTTCACGTCTCGTCCACGTCCCGTTCAAGTCTCGTTCAAGTCTCGTTCACGTCTCGTCCACGTCCCGTTCAAGTCTCGTTCAAGTCTCGTCCATGTCTCGTTAACGTCTCGTTCAAGTCTCGTCCACGTCTCGTTAACGTCTCGTTCAAATCTCAATCACGTCTCGTTCAAGTCCCGTTCATGTCCCGTTCAAGTCTCGTTCAAGTCCTGTTCACGTCTCGTTCACGTCCCGTTCACGTCTCGTTCAAGTCCCGTTCAAGTCTCGTTCAAGTCTCGTTCAAGTCTCGTTCAAGGCTCGTTCAAGTCCCGTTCACGTCTCGTTCAAGTCCCGTTCACGTCTCGTTCAAGTCCCGTTCACGTCCCGTTCAAGTCTCGTTCGCGTCTCGTTCACGTCGCGTTCAAGTCTCGTTCACGTCCCGTTCAAGTCCCGTTCAAGTCCCGTTCACGTCCCGTTCAAGTCTCGTTCACGTCCCGTTCAAGTCTCGTTCACGTCTCGTTCACATCTCGTCCACGTCCCGTTCAAGTCTCGTTCAAGTCTCGTTCACGTCTCGTCCACGTCCCGTTCAAGTCTCGTTCAAGTCTCGTTCAAGTCTCGTCCACGTCTCGTTAACGTCTCGTTCACGTCTCGTTCAAGTCTCGTCCACGTCTCGTTAACGTCTCGTTCAAATCTCAATCACGTCTCGTTCAAGTCCCGTTCAAGTCTCGTTCAAGTCCCGTTCACGTCTCGTTCACGTCCCGTTCACGTCCCGTTCAAGTCCCGTTCAAGTCTCTTTCAAGTCCTGTTCACGTCCCGTTCAGGTCTCGTTCAAGTCCCGTTCAAGTCCCGTTCAAGTCCCGTTCACGTCTCGTTCACGTCTCGTTCAAGTCTCGTTCACGTCCCGTTCACGTCCCGTTCACGTCTCGTTCAAGTTCCGTTCAAGTCCCGTTCAAGTCTCGTTCACGTCCCGTTCAAGTCTCGTTCACGTCTCGTTCAAGTCCCGTTCACGTCCCGTTCACGTCCCGTTCAAGTCTCGTTCACGTCTCGTTCACGTCCCATTCAAGTCTCGTTCAAGTCTCGTTCACGTCCTGTTCACGTCCTGTTCAAGTCCCGTTCAAGTCCCCTTTAAGTCCCGTTCAAGTCCCGTTCAAGTCCCGTTCAAGTCTCGTTCACGTCCCGTTCAAGTCTCGTTCACGTCTCGTTCACATCTCGTCCACTTCCCGTTCAAGTCTCGTTCAAGTCTCGTTCACGTCTCGTCCACGTCCCGTTCAAGTCTCGTTCAAGTCTCGTCCACGTCTCGTCCACGTCTCGTTCAAGTCTCGTTCAAGTCTCGTTCAAGTCCCTTTCAAGTCCCGTTCACGTCTCGTTCACGTCTCGTTCAAGTCTCGTTCACGTCCCGTTCACGTCCCGTTCACGTCTCGTTCAAGTCCCGTTCGAGTCCCGTTCAAGTCTCGTTCACGTCCCGTTCAAGTCCCGTTCAAGTCTCGTCCACGTCTCGTTAACGTCTCGTTCAAATCTCAATCACGTCTCGTTCAAGTCCCGTTCACGTCCCGTTCAAGTCTCGTTCAAGTCCCGTTCACGTCTCGTTCACGTCCCGTTCACGTCTCGTTCAAGTCCCGTTCAAGTCTCGTTCAAGTCTCGTTCAAGTCCCGTTCAAGTCCCGTTCACGTCCCGTTCAAGTCCCGTTCAAGTCCCGTTCAAGTCCCATTCAAGTCTCGTTCAAGTCCCGTTCAAGTCTCGTTCAAGTCTCGTTCAAGTCTCGTTCAAGTCTCGTTCAAGTCCCGTTCAAGTCCCGTTCACGTCTCGTTCACGTCTCGTTCACGTCTCGTTCAAGTCTCGTTCAAGTCTCGTTCAAGCCTCGTTCGAGTCTCGTTCGAGTCCCGTTCACGTCTCGTTCACGTCTCGTTCAAGTCTCGTTCACGTCCCGTTCACATCTCGTTCAAGTCTCGTTCAAGTCCCGTTCAAGTCTCGCTCAAGTCTCGTTCAAGTCTCGTTCACGTCTCGTTCACGTCTCGTTCACGTCTCGTTCAAGTCTCGTTCACGTCCCGTTCACGTCCCGTTCACGTCTCGTTCAAGTCCCGTTCGAGTCCCGTTCAAGTCTCGTTCACGTCCCGTTCAAGTCCCGTTCAAGTCTCGTTCGCGTCTCGTTCGCGTCTCGTTCAAGTCCCGTTCAAGTCTCGTTCAAGTCCCGTTCACGTCTCGTTCACGTCCCGTTCACGTCTCGTTCAAGTCCCGTTCAAGTCTCGTTCAAGTCCCGTTCACGTCTCGTTCACGTCCCGTTCACGTCTCGTTCAAGTCCCGTTCAAGTCTCGTTCACGTCTCGTTCAAGTCTCGTTCAAGTCTCGTTCGCGTCTCGTTCAAGTCTCGTTCACGTCCCGTTCACGTCTCTTTCAAGTCTCTTTCAAGTCCCGTTCACGTCCCGTTCAAGTCCCGTTCAAGTCTCGTTCACGTCCTGTTCAAGTCTCGTTCACGTCTTGTTCAAGTCTCGTTCAAGTCTCGTTCACGTCTCGTCCACGTCCCGTTCAAGTCTCGTTCAAGTCTCGTTCACGTCTCGTCCACGTCCCGTTCAAGTCTCGTTCAAGTCTCGTCCATGTCTCGTTAACGTCTCGTTCAAGTCTCGTCCACGTCTCGTTAACGTCTCGTTCAAATCTCAATCACGTCTCGTTCAAGTCCCGTTCATGTCTCGTTCAAGTCCTGTTCACGTCTCGTTCACGTCCCGTTCACGTCTCGTTCAAGTCCCGTTCAAGTCTCGTTCAAGTCTCGTTCAAGTCTCGTTCAAGGCTCGTTCAAGTCCCGTTCACGTCTCGTTCAAGTCCCGTTCACGTCTCGTTCAAGTCTCGTTCAAGTCCCGTTCACGTCCCGTTCAAGTCTCGTTCGCGTCTCGTTCACGTCGCGTTCAAGTCTCGTTCACGTCCCGTTCAAGTCCCGTTCAAGTCCCGTTCACGTCCCGTTCAAGTCTCGTTCACGTCCCGTTCAAGTCTCGTCCACGTCCCGTTCAAGTCTCGTTCAAGTCTCGTTCACGTCTCGTCCACGTCCCGTTCAAGTCTCGTTCAAGTCTCGTTCAAGTCTCGTCCACGTCTCGTTAACGTCTCGTTCACGTCTCGTTCAAGTCTCGTCCACGTCTCGTTAACGTCTCGTTCAAATCTCAATCACGTCTCGTTCAAGTCCCGTTCAAGTCTCGTTCAAGTCCCGTTCACGTCTCGTTCACGTCCCGTTCACGTCCCGTTCAAGTCCCGTTCAAGTCTCGTTCAAGTCCTGTTCACGTCCCGTTCACGTCTCGTTCAAGTCCCGTTCAAGTCCCGTTCAAGTCCCGTTCAAGTCCCGTTCAAGTCCCGTTCACGTCCCGTTCACGTCCCGTTCACATCCCGTTCACGTCTCGTTCAAGTCCCGTTCACGTCCCGTTCACGTCCCGTTCACATCCCGTTCACGTCTCGTTCAAGTCCCGTTCAAGTCCCGTTCACGTCCCGTTCACGTCCCGTTCACGTCCCGTCTCGTTCAAGTCTCGTTCAAGTCTCGTTCAAGTCTCGTTCAAGTCCCGTTCACGTCCCGTTCAAGTCCCGTTCAAGTCTCGTTCACGTCTCGTTCACGTCTCGTTCACGTCCCGTTCAAGTCTCGTTCACGTCCCGTTCAAGTCTCGTCCACGTCCCGTTCAAGTCTCGTTCAAGTCTCGTTCACGTCTCGTCCACGTCCCGTTCAAGTCTCGTTCAAGTCTCGTTCAAGTCTCGTCCACGTCTCGTTAACGTCTCGTTCACGTCTCGTTCAAGTCTCGTCCACGTCTCGTTAACGTCTCGTTCAAATCTCAATCACGTCTCGTTCAAGTCCCGTTCAAGTCTCGTTCAAGTCCCGTTCACGTCTCGTTCACGTCCCGTTCACGTCCCGTTCAAGTCCCGTTCAAGTCTCGTTCAAGTCCTGTTCACGTCCCGTTCACGTCTCGTTCAAGTCCCGTTCAAGTCCCGTTCAAGTCCCGTTCAAGTCCCGTTCAAGTCCCGTTCACGTCCCGTTCACGTCCCGTTCACATCCCGTTCACGTCTCGTTCAAGTCCCGTTCACGTCCTGTTCACGTCCCGTTCACATCCCGTTCACGTCTCGTTCAAGTCCCGTTCAAGTCCCGTTCACGTCCCGTTCACGTCCCGTTCACGTCCCGTCTCGTTCAAGTCTCGTTCAAGTCTCGTTCAAGTCTCGTTCAAGTCCCGTTCACGTCCCGTTCAAGTCCCGTTCAAGTCTCGTTCACGTCTCGTTCACGTCTCGTTCACGTCCCGTTCAAGTCCCGTTCACGTCTCGTTCACGTCCTGTTCACGTCCTGTTCACGTCCTGTTCAAGTCTCGTTCAAGTCCCGTTCACGTCCCGTTCAAGTCTCGTTCACGTCCCGTTCAAGTCCCGTTCACGTCCCGTTCAAGTCTCGTTCACGTCCCGTTCAAGTCTCGTTCACGTCTCGTCCACGTCCCGTTCAAGTCTCGTTCAAGTCCCGTTCAAGTCTCGTTCACGTCTCGTCCACGTCCCGTTCAAGTCTCGCTCAAGTCTCGTTCACGTCTCGTTCAAGTCTCATTCACGTCCCGTTCTGCTATACTGTTTTTATTCTGTTTTACCTTTTTTTCTGTTTTACAATGTATCCTGTTTTATAGTTTAAAAAACACCGCTTTTAGGGTGGATAAAGTGCCCCAGGAACGACCCGTGACTCGAGAACGACTCTCCCAAAACACACGCACAAAGTTGCCGTGAAGAAGCCTCTTCGCCATAACGTCCCGGGATGTTTGTGCGTGTGAAGCGTTTGGCAGTGGCACACAGAGAGTGTTGTTTCAGTCTGTGCCAGCTCGGGGAGACGAGGGGGACACACGAGGGGCCTCTTCACCGCCAAACGCCCCTTTCATCCCCGCTAATCCGAAAACCCGTCTCTAAATGAACGTCCCACCGCTCGGTTGCCCCCCCCCTCTCGACCCGGCCCGCCCAGGTTCGCTGGGCCCCGGGTCAAAAAGCGGGGCAACGACACGATTTGGCAGTGAGGGGTGGGAATCTTTGATCGCCGGCCACTGAGCACCGACAGAGACCGATTGGGGGGAGGTTGTTTGTGATGTCGGTCCGAGCCAAAAGCGAAACATGGGCCCCTCGTGTCGGAATGTGGTCTGAAGAGCGGCTGGAAACGGGCCAAGAGTCGTGCACCCGCAAAAAGGCCCCTGAGAGGTAAACAAAGGCCCCTCGAGAGGTAAACAAAGGCCCTCGAGAGGTAATTAAAAGGCCCCGAGAGGTACACCAAGGTCCCGAGAGAAGTAAACAAAGACCCAGAGAGGCAAGTAAAAGGCCCTGAGAGGTAAACAAAGGCCCTCGAGAGGTAATTAAAAGGCCCTGAGAGGTACACAAAGGTCCCAAGAGAAGTAAACAAAGACCCCGAGAAGTAAGTAAAAGGCCCCGAGAAGTGAATTAAAGGCCCCGAGAGGTAAAGAAAGGCCCGGGAGGTACACAAATGCCCGAGAGAGGTAAACAAAGACCCCGAGAGGTAAGTAAAAGGCCCGAGAGATAAACAAAGACCCCGAGAGGTAAACAAAGGCCCCGAGAGGTAAAGAAATAGGCCCAGAGAGGTAAAGAAAAGGCCCAGAGAGGTAAACAAAGGCCCAGAGAGGTAAACAAAGGCCCGAGAAGTAAATAAAAGGCCCCGAGAAGTAAATAAAAGGCCCCGGGAAGTAAATAGAAGGCCTGTGGGGTAAACAAAGGCCCCGAGAGGTAAACAAAGACCCGAGAGGTAAGTAAAAGTCCCCAAGAGGTAAGCAAAGGCCCCGAGAGGTAAACAAAGGCCCGAGAAGTAAATAAAAGGCCCGAGAGGTAAACAAAGGCCCCGAGAGGTAAGTAAAAGGCCCCGAGAGATAAACAAAGGCCCCGAGAAGTAAATAAAAGGCCCTGAGAGGTAAACAAAGGCCTAAGAGGTAAATAAAAGGCCCCGAGAGATAGCCAAAGGTCCCGAGAGGTAAACAAATGCCCGAGAGGTAAATAAAAGGCCCCGAGAGGTAAACAATGAAGGACAAGGCTCTTTTTTCATTTTATCATTATACAAGTCCAGAATATGTGTAAATGTGGCCCATTTTCTTTCTTTCTTAAATAGTTCTTTTGTTTTTTAAATATTCACAAACAGAAATGAAAAATTAAATAAATATAAGTATAGTAATGATAAATTATAATAAGGGCACACAATAACGAAACATAAATAGAATGACTGCATAAAACGTCCTTTATTTAAAGGTCCCATAACATGCAAAATCGACTTTTCAGAGCTTTTAACCTTCTTACATTGCTATTTGTGCTTCATATTTGTACCCAGAGTGTTTTTTGATTGATTCCCGCAGTGTTTAGCTATATTACAGACTATCTCCTTTCCTCAAATCACCAAACTGACGGGCGGTGGGGCAAGACGTCATAAGGGCAAGCACGCGTCACAATCCCCCCTCTCCACCCCCCCCCCCCCCCCCCCTTCCCTCTCGCCTCCCGCCCCCTTCCCCCCGGCTCCGCGCTGCTGCAGGCTGTGTCTCCCTTCAAGCCCATTCCGGAGTTTTTCTGCTTCGATTTACGAGGAAACACGGCTCAAAGAGGCCCAAAACTTCATTAATGATATCACACTCTTTACTATTATCACAATGGTGAAGGTTTATGTGGCAGTTGATGCAGCAACCGGGACAATAAACGGAGAGAAGTTCTATCTGATACTGAAAAACCAGGAAATAAGAGCGCGATGGACATAAGACTTATATATATATATATATATATATATATATATATATATATATAGATCTATAGATCTATAGATCTATAAATATATCTGTTCTGCGCACGCTGTAGAATCAACACGTTTTTATTCAGTCTCAAAGTAGACTCTTTCTCACTCACTCCGCGCTGCTCCGCGGAGCTTACAGCAGACAGCTGTGGGGCTACGTCACGGGTGGGCGGGGCACACACGCGCTCTCTGAGACTACGTCACGGGTTGGGCGGGGCACACACGCGCTCTCTGAGACTACGTCACGGGTGGGCGGGGCACACACGCTCTCTGAGACTACGTCACGGGTTGGGCGGGGCACACACGCGCTCTGAGACTACGTCACGGGTTGGGCGGGGCACACACGCGCTCTCTGAGACTACGTCACGGGTTGGGCGGGGCACACACGCGCTCTCTGAGACTACGTCACGGGTGGGCGGGGCACACACGCTCTCTGAGACTACGTCACGGGTTGGGCGGGGCACACACGCGCTCTGAGACTACGTCACGGGTTGGGCGGGGCACACACGCGCTCTGAGACTACGTCACGGGTTGGGCGGGGCACACACGCGCTCTCTGAGACTACGTCACGGGTTGGGCGGGGCACACACGCGCTCTCAGACTACGTCACGGGTGGGCGGGGCACACACGCGCTCTGAGACTACGTCACGGGTGGGCGGGGCACACACGCGCTCTGAGACTACGTCACGGGTGGGCGGGGCACACACGCGCTCTGAGACTACGTCACGGGTGGGCGGGGCACACACGCGCTCTGAGACTACGTCACGGGTGGGCGGGGCACACACGCGCTCTGAGACTACGTCACGGGTGGGCGGGGCACACACGCGCTCTGAGACTACGTCACGGGTGGGCGGGGCACACACGCGCTCTGAGACTACGTCACGGGTGGGCGGGGCACACACGCGCTCTGAGACTACGTCACGGGTGGGCGGGGCACACACGCGCTCTGAGACTACGTCACGGGTTGGGCGGGGGAGCCAGATCGCTCTTCACAAGGGTGGGGGCGAATATCAAACCAAGCCGTTTGCATTTCCGGGTTGGTGAGGGGGTCCAAGGTCTGGGTGATATTTCTAAACTATTATGTTAAGGGTGTTACACAACCCTTAATATTATCATTTATACACTTAGGAGAGACTATGAAACGTGGAAAAAAGCATGTTAATCAAAATATGGTGTGCCAAAACTCAGAGAGAAAGGAAGGAAGTGGAAGGAAACCACGGAGGAACATCGAGCCAAGGTTCAGGAGGCCAAACAACAGTCCAATCGTCCCCCTGCCTTACTCCTCAATCCTCACTGCGTCTCCACTTCCTGCTTTGGGCATTTCGGTAACATCTGCATGTTTTCGGAACCGTGTCCCAGGCGCGGGGAAGTCGGTAAGCCCCCATGTCCCAATTTACAGTCCGGTAAGTCCGTTTCCATTTGCTCAGCCTCCCAGATACAACTACGGTTTTGGTTGTGCTCTGTTACGATGACCTTAGCATGAGATGTTTGGTCTTACTTTGCAGTCGTACTGATCCGTGTAAGAAGACTGCGCAAAAAATTGTGACACTTAAAGGCGCAATGGACGATTTTTCGGCGATTTGAGAACTCAGGTGGAAGTGCACATGCCACTCCCCCGTGCGGACTGATACAACACACACGTGCGTTTGTTTATTAGCACAACGAATCGCATTCCTCGTCTCCCATAGATTTCCGTCTTCTTCTGCGTCAGCTCGAACAGTCTATCTCCGTCTTCATTTTGTCCCGTACAGGGAGGGAACTATATTATGATAGATCCATGCGCTTAGGCACGCGGAAATGTGGGACGAGCCTGACGCGGCTGCAGGTGAGCGGTAGGTGCGTTTTATGATTGATACGTGGCAGGACTAATCGGGAGTCCACACCACGAGGAAATAAGACTAAAATTTGCGCCAAAAAAATCGTCCATTCAACCTTTAAGAAGAAGGCACAATGAGAATAAATATGATAAAAACTGAGCTCGTACAAAATACGCCAAAAGACCTAATGATAGTCGCGTCTGTTGAGTTTGAGTTGAACGAGTTTGCGTCATCCACCTTTTAACCTCCAGTACCACATATAAAAACTCAGTGAAACGAGGAGTCTTTGTGTTCCAAACGTTTATTGTTACCGACATGAAAAGTTGAAGTTGCTAAATCCTATGAAAGACGGCCGAGTTTGAGGCTAAAGTATTCAGAAGACACGACACTCACGAAAACAGACACTGCCACTGCGCGTGACGAGACTATGGACAGTTCGACGATTGCGGGCTACGCTGCTAGCATTTCTGTTCACGCCGACGGATCCGCGGTGGCGCATGAGGAGCCGAAACCGGGCCGAGGCGGAGGTTCTCGTCCCGCGGCGTCATTCTCGAACGTAGAGCCGTGTGCATACTACGTCGTCGGCCCCGAAAACCTGCAGGCGACAGAGAAAAACGGCTGTTATGCCGGGAAGTTTGACGCTATTAAGCTAACCTGAGCCTTACATCTATTTAGCTATCCCGAGCTTTACATCTATTAAGCTAACCCAAGCCTTATATCTATTAAGCTAACCCGAGCTTTACATCTATTAAGCTAACTCAAGCCTTACATCTATTAAGCTAACTCAAGCCTTACATCTATTAAGCTAACCCAAGCCTTACATCCATTAAGCTAACCCAAGCCTTACATCCATTAAGCTAACCCAAGCCTTACATTCATTAAGCTAACCCAAGCCTTACATCTATTAAGCTAACTCAAGCCTTACATCTATTAAGCTAACTCAAACCTTACATCTATTAAGCTAACCCAAGCCTTACATCTATTAAGCTAACTCAAGCCTTACATTCATTAAGCTAACACAAGCCTTACATCTATTAAGCTAACCCAAGCCTTACATCTATTAAGCTAACCCAAGCCTTACATCTATTAAGCTAACTCAAGCCTTACATTCATTAAGCTAACCCAAGCCTTACATTCATTAAGCTAACCCAAGCCTTACATCTATTAAGCTAACTCAAGCCTTACATCTATTAAGCTAACTCAAACCTTACATCTATTAAGCTAACCCAAGCCTTACATCTATTAAGCTAACTCAAGCCTTACATTCATTAAGCTAACTCAAGCCTTACATCTATTAAGCTAACCCAAGCCTTACATCTATTAAGCTAACTCAAGCCTTACATTCATTAAGCTAACCCAAGCCTTACATTCATTAAGCTAACCCAAGCCTTACATCTATTAAGCTAACCCAAGCCTTACATTCATTAAGCTAACCCAAGCCTTACATCTATTAAGCTAACTCAAGCCTTACATCTATTAAGCTAACCCAAGCCTTACATCTATTAAGCTAACTCAAGCCTTACATCTATTAAGCTAACTCAAACCTTACATCTATTAAGCTAACCCAAGCCTTACATCTATTAAGCTAACTCAAGCCTTACATTCATTATGCTAACCCAAGCCTTACATTCATTAAGCTAACCCAAGCCTTACATTCATTAAGCTAACCCAAGCCTTACATTCATTAAGCTAACCCAAGCCTTACATTCATAAAGCTAACCCAAGCCTTACATTCATTAAGCTAACTCAAGCCTTACATCTATTAAGCTAACTCAAGCCTTACATCTATTAAGCTAACTCAAGCCTTACATCTATTAAGCTAACTCAAACCTTACATCTATTAAGCTAACTCAAGCCTTACATCTATTAAGCTAACCAAAGCCTTACATCTATTAAGCTAACTCAAGCCTTACATTCATTAAGCTAACCCAAGCCTTACATTCATTAAGCTAACCCAAGCCTTACATCTATTAAGCTAACTCAAGCCTTACATTCATTAAGCTAACACAAGCCTTACATCTATTAAGCTAACCCAAGCCTTACATCTATTAAGCTAACCCAAGCCTTACATCTATTAAGCTAACTCAAGCCTTACATTCATTAAGCTAACCCAAGCCTTACATTCATTAAGCTAACCCAAGCCTTACATCTATTAAGCTAACTCAAGCCTTACATCTATTAAGCTAACTCAAACCTTACATCTATTAAGCTAACCCAAGCCTTACATCTATTAAGCTAACTCAAGCCTTACATTCATTAAGCTAACCCAAGCCTTACATCTATTAAGCTAACCCAAGCCTTACATCTATTAAGCTAACTCAAGCCTTACATTCATTAAGCTAACCCAAGCCTTACATTCATTAAGCTAACCCAAGCCTTACATCTATTAAGCTAACCCAAGCCTTACATTCATTAAGCTAACCCAAGCCTTACATCTATTAAGCTAACTCAAGCCTTACATCTATTAAGCTAACCCAAGCCTTACATCTATTAAGCTAACTCAAGCCTTACATCTATTAAGCTAACTCAAACCTTACATCTATTAAGCTAACCCAAGCCTTACATCTATTAAGCTAACTCAAGCCTTACATTCATTATGCTAACCCAAGCCTTACATTCATTAAGATAACCCAAGCCTTACATTCATTAAGCTAACCCAAGCCTTACATTCATTAAGCTAACCCAAGCCTTACATTCATTAAGCTAACCCAAGCCTTACATTCATAAAGCTAACCCAAGCCTTACATTCATTAAGCTAACTCAAGCCTTACATCTATTAAGCTAACTCAAGCCTTACATCTATTAAGCTAACTCAAACCTTACATCTATTAAGCTAACTCAAGCCTTACATCTATTAAGCTAACCAAAGCCTTACATCTATTAAGCTAACTCAAGCCTTACATTCATTAAGCTAACCCAAGCCTTACATTCATTAAGCTAACCCAAGCCTTACATCCATTAAGCTAACCCAAGCCTTACATTCATTAAGCTAACCCAAGCCTTACATTCATTAAGCTAACCCAAGCCTTACATTCATTAAGCTAACCCAAGCCTTACATTCATTAAGCTAACCCAAGCCTTACATTCATTAAGCTAACCCAAGCCTTACATTCATTAAGCTAACCCAAGCCTTACATCCATTAAGCTAACCCAAGCCTTACATTCATTAAGCTAACCCAAGCCTTACATCCATTAAGCTAACCCAAGCCTTACATTCATTAAGCTAACCCAAGCCTTACATTCATTAAGCTAACCCAAGCCTTACATTCATTAAGCTAACCCAAGCCTTACATTCATTAAGCTAACTCAAGCCTTACATCTATTAAGCTAACTCAAGCCTTACATCTATTAAGCTAACTCAAGCCTTACATCTATTAAGCTAACTCAAACCTTACATCTATTAAGCTAACTCAAGCCTTACATCTATTAAGCTAACCAAAGCCTTACATCTATTAAGCTAACTCAAGCCTTACATTCATTAAGCTAACCCAAGCCTTACATTCATTAAGCTAACCCAAGCCTTACATCCATTAAGCTAACCCAAGCCTTACATTCATTAAGCTAACCCAAGCCTTACATTCATTAAGCTAACCCAAGCCTTACATTCATTAAGCTAACCCAAGCCTTACATTCATTAAGCTAACTCAAGCCTTACATCTATTAAGCTAACTCAAGCCTTACATCCATTAAGCTAACCCAAGCCTTACATTCATTAAGCTAACTCAAGCCTTACATCTATTAAGCTAACTCAAGCCTTACATCCATTAAGCTAACCCAAGCCTTACATCTATTAAGCTAACCCAAGCCTTACATCTATTAAGCTAACTCAAGCCTTACATCTATTAAGCTAACTCAAGCCTTACATCCATTAAGCTAACCCAAGCCTTACATTCATTAAGCTAACTCAAGCCTTACATCCATTAAGCTAACCCAAGCCTTACATCTATTAAGCTAACCCAAGCCTTACATCTATTAAGCTAACTCAACCCTTACATCTATTAAGCTAACTCAAGCCTTACATCTATTAAGCTAACTCAAACCTTACATCTATTAAGCTAACTCAAGCCTTACATCTATTAAGCTAACCAAAGCCTTACATCTATTAAGCTAACTCAAGCCTTACATTCATTAAGCTAACCCAAGCCTTACATTCATTAAGCTAACCCAAGCCTTACATCCATTAAGCTAACCCAAGCCTTACATTCATTAAGCTAACCCAAGCCTTACATTCATTAAGCTAACCCAAGCCTTACATTCATTAAGCTAACCCAAGCCTTACATTCATTAAGCTAACTCAAGCCTTACATCTATTAAGCTAACTCAAGCCTTACATCCATTAAGCTAACCCAAGCCTTACATTCATTAAGCTAACTCAAGCCTTACATCTATTAAGCTAACTCAAGCCTTACATCCATTAAGCTAACTCAAGCCTTACATCTATTAAGCTAACTCAAGCCTTACATCCATTAAGCTAACCCAAGCCTTACATCTATTAAGCTAACCCAAGCCTTACATCTATTAAGCTAACTCAAGCCTTACATCTATTAAGCTAACTCAAGCCTTACATCCATTAAGCTAACCCAAGCCTTACATCTATTAAGCTAACCCAAGCCTTACATCTATTAAGCTAACCCAAGCCTTACATCTATTAAGCTAACCCAAGCCTTACATCTATTAAGCTAACCCAAGCCTTACATTCATTAAGCTAACTCAAGCCTTACATCCATTAAGCTAACCCAAGCCTTACATCTATTAAGCTAACCCAAGCCTTACATCTATTAAGCTAACTCAAGCCTTACATCCATTAAGCTAACCCAAGCCTTACATCTATTAAGCTAACTCAAGCCTTACATCTATTAAGCTAACTCAAGCCTTACATCTATTAAGCTAACTCAAGCCTTACATCCATTAAGCTAACTCAAGCCTTACATTCATTAAGCTAACCCAAGCCTTACATCCATTGAGCTAATAGATTGAGCTAACCCAAAGCTCCAAAATCACTTAAATCTAGTCAATATTTACTCAAATCAAGAAAAAAGTTTAGTCTTCTAGCTTTTTAAGATGTTTGATGGAAACAATTCCAGTTTTTGAAGAATCAACTGCTTTGAAATGTTCGCAAAGTTTTTTCACAATTTTATCAAGATCCCTTAATTTTAACTGTCATTAAACGTTAGAGGAACAGAGCATTTCCAGGGACACGTTTTGATGATACAAGATGAAGGTGAAGAATCAGATATTTGCAGATTTATAGACGCAATCCAGCACAGTTTTTGAGATATTGATCATTTATTGGCCCAAGTTTGCCAATAAATAATCGACGGCTCCGATAACAAACACCATTTTCGGGTCGATCAGACATTTTCCGTCAGTCAAATACTGGGGGGGCCAACTTTACACTATGGCCCCTCCATCGCCAATAAATGATCAATATCTCAAGAACGTAGCGCGCACAAACTGATAACGTGCGCACAAACGTTTGCCACCATTTTGGGGTCACTCTGACACTTTCGGGGTCAATCTGGCAGGATGGGAGGGGGTCAACTTTACACTTTGGCCCCTCCATCACCAATAAATGATCATGTTAAAAACAGAGCGACGCCCAAAGGTTTGCCACCATTTTGGGGTCCCTCCGACACTCCCGAGGATCCAAACATCACACGGCTATCGACGTTTTTATCACAAGAGACCACCAGATGGAGCGCTTTGTCACGCATTGTTTGTTGTTGTTGTCTGTTGTTGTTTGTTGTTGTTGTTCTGTTGCTTTCAACACACTCCCGTCGCTTGGCGCTTTTCCTTCCGTCGTCCCGCTTCGCCGGAGAGAACGCCGCGTCGCCGACTAAACCAATTAGACGGATCATGCAAATGGTATGGAAATGTGGCCCACTTCCACCGAGCGCTGCCACGTCGGATCAGGCCGTCTCTGATCCCTCTCTTCCTCTTTTCTTTCCCTTCCTCTTCGTCGCTCTTTCTCTCACCGTCGCCCGCCCGTTCTCCCTCTCCTCCCCTCCGTCCCTCCGCCGTCTCTTTCTCTCTCCCCTCGCTGTATTTAATGTTCATTTCTGTCATTTTCCCCCCTCTTTTTTCCCGCTTTTCTCATCCCCGTGCTCCTCTCTTTCCTCTCCTCGTCATGCATCTCTTCTTCATCTGCACTTTCTCCCTCTCTTCCCTCTCTTTTGTCTCCATCATCATCTCCTTCCTCCCCCTCCTCTCTCTCTCTCACCCTCTGTCTTTCTTCACTTTCTCTTCCTCTGTCGTTCTTCTCTTCTCTTCTTCCCTCCCAATCTCTTTTCTTCTTCCCTCGCTCTTCTCTTTTTCTCTCTTCTCTTCTTGCCTCCCTCTCTCGCTTTTCTTCTCCCCTCTCTCTCCCTCTCTCCCTCTCTCCCTCCCTTTCTCCCTCTCTCCCTCCCTCTCTCCCTCTCTCCTTCCCCCTCCCTCTCTCCCTCTCCCTCTCTCTCCCTCCTCCCTCTCTCTCTCTTCTCTTCTTCCCTCCTCTCTCTTCTCTTCTTCCCTCGCTCTTCTCTTCTTCCCTCCCTCGCTCTTCTCTTCTTCCCTCCCTCTCTCTTCTCTTCTTCCCTCCTCTCTCTTCTCTTCTTCCCTCCCTCTCTCTTCTCTTCTTCCCTCCTCTCTCTTCTCTTCTTCCCTCCCTCTCTCTTCTCTTCTTCCCTCCCTCTCTCTTCTCTTCTTCCCTCCCTCTCTCTTCTCTTCTTCCCTCCCTCTCCCTCTCTCCCTCCCTCTCTCCTCCTCTCTCCCTCCCTCCTCTCTCTCTTCCCTCCCTCTCCCTCTCTCCCTCCTCTCTCTCCCTCTCTCCATCCTCTCTCCCTCCTCCCTCTCTCTCTTCCCTCTCTCTCCCTCTCTCTCTCCTCCTTCCCTCCCTCTCTCTCTCCCTCCTCTCTCTCTCCCTCTCTCTCTCTCCCTCCCTCTCTCTCCCTCTCTCTCTCTCCTCCTTCCCTCCCTCTCTCTCTCTCCCTCCCTCGCTTCCCTCTCCCCTCCTCCCTCTCTTCCCTCCCTCTCTCTCTCCCTCTCTCTCTCTCTCTCTCTCTTCCCTCCCTCTCCCCTCCTCCCTCTCTTCCCTCTCTCTCTCCTCCCTCTCTCTCTTCCCTCTCTCTCTCTCCCTCTCTCTCCCTCCCTCTCCTCCCTCTCTTCCCTCCCGCTCTCTCTCTCTCCTCTCTCTCTCTCTTCCCTCTCTCTCCCTCCCTCTCCTCCCTCTCTTCCCTCCCGCTCTCTCTCTCCTCTCTCTCTCTCTTCCCTCTCTCTCTCTTTTCTCTCCCTCCTCTCTCTCTCCCTCCCTCTCCTCTCTCTCTTTCCTCGCTCCCTCTCTCCCTCCCTCTCTCTCTCTTCCCTCTCCCTCCCTCTCTCTCTCTCTCTCTCTTTTCTCTCCCTCCTCTCTCTCTCTCCCTCTCCCCCTCTCTCTCTTTCCTCCCTCCTCTCTCTCTCCCCCTCTCTCCCCTCCTCCCTCTCTTCCCTCCCTCTCTCTCTCTTCCCCCTCTCTCTCTTTCCTCCCTCCTCTCTCCCCTCCTCCCTCTCTTCCCTCCCTCTCTCTCTCTTCCCTCTCTCTCTCTCCCTCTCTCTCTCTTCCCTCTCCCTCCTTCTCTCTCTCCCTCTCTCTCTCTCTCTCTCTCTCTCTTCCCTCTCTCTCCTCTCTCTCTCTCTTCCCTCTCTCTCCTCTCTCTCTCTTCCCTCTCCCTCCCTCTCTCTCTCTTTTCTCTCCCTCCTCTCTCTCTTTCCTCTCTCCCTCTCTCTCTCCCCCTCCCTCCCTCCTCTTTCTCTCTCCCCCTCTCTCTCTCTGACATGTTTTACAGTGAGTTGGTGAGTTTAGAGCTGTGTCTGTAGAAATGAGGTCATGGACAGTGACTCATTGCAGCTTCATCTGAAATGTAACATTTTAATCCGTTTGTTTTTCACTCTTTAGTTTTTATCCAAATCCAATAAAGAGGAAAAAACACTGCCCTACAAACTGGTCAAACTGGGTTTAGGGTTCGGGTTTGGGGGAGGTCCTGGTCCTGATCCTGATCCTGATCCAGGTTCTGGTCATGGTCATGGTTCTGGTTCTGGAGAGAGAGAGTGAGCCGGAGTCCAGACGATACCACTGAATGGGACCCTCCTGGACAAATGAGGTACTACAGCCACATTTCTATCTGGCCCAAAGTTTAATTTCTGCAGATAAATTAGTTTGGATTAAAGTGTTCAAAAGTCTTGCGTTATAAAGGCATAAAACAGGAGAAGTGAGTTTAGAGCCAAAGCAAATGTCTTTGTAGAGCACAAAGCCACAAAGAGGTGTGAGTGACAGGTGCGATGTGAGTGGCAGGTGCGATGTGAGTGGCGGGTGTGACCTCAGGAGGACCAGAACCTCTTCACACAGCGGCTCATGTGTGAGTCTGGGCCACATCAGACCAACACCGTCGTTCTATGAAGCTAAACCAGAAATAAAACGCTACAATTGATTTATTTTAGATTTGACCTTTTTGTCTCGATTCAAAAAGAAGGGACTTTTTTTTTTAAATTAAAATATCAAATAAACAAAGTAAATGCGTTGGACAGAGCTTTATTCATCTTTCACGTTGCCAGGTTACACTATACAATGTCGTACAATAAGCACGTGTCGGCCTCGAGCAATGAAAACATCACTAAAACGACATTAGTGGATTAGCAAGAGCAGCAACGCACGACAAAGTGTTTATAACGAAGGAGGAGGAAAAGACAAAACATCACGACAGGAGGAGACGAGACCATGACAAGGAGGAGACGAGACCAAGACAAGGAGGAGACGAGACCATGACAAGGAGGAGACGAGACCATGACAAGGAGGAGACGAGACCAAGACAAGGAGGAGACGAGACCATGACAAGGAGGAGACGAGACCAAGACAAGGAGGAGACGAGACCAAGACAAGGAGGAGACGAGACCAAGACAAGGAGGAGACGAGACCATGACAAGGAGGAGACGAGACCATGACAAGGAGGAGACGAGACCATGACAAGGAGGAGACGGGACCAAGACAAGGGGGAGACGGGACCAAGACAAGGGGGAGACGGGACCAAGACAAGGGGGAGACGAGACCAAGACAAGGAGGAGACGAGACCAAGACAAACGCATTTGAAAAAGTAACTAGTACTAGATTACATGGGTGTTATGTTCCTCTTTACTCTAAAAAAGTAATTTGAGTACACGACCCGTCCCTCCTGTGTCTCTCTCGTGTCCCTCCCGTGTCCCCTCCCATGTCCCTCCCGTGTCCCACCCATGTCTCCCTTGTTTCGCCCCGGTGTCCCCCCTCGTGTCTCTCCCGTGTCTCCCCCATGTCCCCCCATGTCTCCCTTGTTTTGCCCCGTGTCTCCCTCTTGTCCCCCACTCGGTGTCCCCGCGTGTCTCTCCCATGTCCCCCCCCTGTCTCCCTTGGTGTCCCCCCCGTGTCTCCCCCATGTCTACCCCGTGTCCCTTCCGTGTCTCCCTCGTGTCCCCCTTGTGTCCCCCCGTGTCTACCCCGTGTCTAGGGTTGCCAACCGTCCCGGATTGCCCGGGACGTCCCGAATTATGGGTGGTTTTGATTTGTCCCGTCCGGGACAGCTCCAGTCCCGTATTCCTATCACAGCCTTGCTGGCCAATAATTGGTTACTGCTAACACCCTACGCAGACATTTACCACGCCCCTCTCGAAGCTCCACTTCCTGGAATTACCGTGACAGACGCGCGTCTCAGCCAATCAGCGCGCAGCAGCCGAACAGTGGCTGCTGCGCGCTGATCCGAGGTCAGATTGAATTAAAATACCTGTCCTGTCCTCGCGCTCTGATGCCACCGCCAGCTCAAGATCAAGTATTATTCATATCCATGAAGGGAAACAGAAGGTAAAGCGTCAGTTCAGTGTCTGGAGCACATGGTTATAGTCTAATGCTAACATGACATTTGAGAGAACCTTAATAATGAATAATTGTCTTCACTATTCCCATGAACTATACATCCAAGCAAGTACAGTAGTGGTTTTCCAAAATGACACTGAAATTAGTAGGTTTATGGTATGACTAATGAAACCTTGTCAATTCTGTAATTATTGTTGGTCAGCGCGCGCACCTGGAAGAAAGTGTCCCTCATTTGGGGTTGAGATAGTTGGCAACCCTACCCGTGTCCCCCTTGTGTCCCCCCGTGTCCCTTCCGCGTGTCCCCCCCGTGGCTACCCCAAGTCCCTTCCGTGTCTCCCCCTTGTCCCCCCCGGTGTCCCTACCGTGTCCCCCCCGGTGTCCTTACCGTGTCCCCCTCGTGTCTCCCTCTTGTCCCCCCCGGTGTCCTTACCGTGTCCCCCTCGTGTCTCCCTCTTGTCCCCCCCGGTGTCCCTACCGTGTCCCCCTCGTGTCTCCCTCTTGTCCCCCCCGGTGTCCCTACCGTGTCCCCCTCGTGTCTCCCCCCATGTCCCCCCCGTGTCCCTCTCACCAGCGTCAGCTCGTCCCCCTTCAGCTCGCGGCTCCAGAAGGTTCTTGGTCCGTCCCCTTCCACTAGAGTCTGCGTGCAGTACATTTTATTCGGCGTCTCCCATGTCGCCAGGCTCTGAGGACGAGACGGGATGGCGATGGTCAGTGTCATGTAAGAGTTTATAAACTGAACACAACCAAAACAGGGCAAACAGAAAGACGCAGGAACCCTCTTGTTGTGAGGTCTACGTGACGCCAATAACACAAGGTTAAGACACTTTATTGTCCCTGTGGGAGAATGTGTCATTTAAAGTGTCCTTTGCTGTAAAAGTACTCAATTCTGTAAGTAAAAGTACAGATACAGGAGCAAACAAAATGTACTTGAGTAAAAGCAGACCAGACCAAAGCAGACCAGACTAAAGCAGACTTAACTAAAGCAGACTAGACCAGACTAAAGCAGACCAGACTAAAGCAGACCAGACTAAAGCAGACCAGACCAGACTAAAGCAGACCAGACTAAAGCAGACCAGACTAAAGCAGACCAGACCAGACTAAAGCAGACCAGACTAAAGCAGACCAGACTAAAGCAGACCAGACTAAAGCAGACCAGACCAGACTAAAGCAGACCAGACCAGACTAAAGCAGACCAGACCAGACTAAAGCATACTAGACCAGCCTAAAGCAGACCAGACTAAAGCAGACCAGACTAAAGCAGACCAGACTAAAGCAGAACAGACTAAAGCAGACCAGACCAGACTCCTTTCCCAGTCATTTACACCGGTAGCTAATCAAAAGCAAAGCAGACCAGATCAGACTAAAGCAGACTAGACTAGACTAAAGCAGACTAGAGCAGACTAAAGCAGACTAGAGCAGACTAAAGCAGAGCAGACTAAAGCAGACCAGACTAAAGCAGACTAGACTAGACTAAAGCAGACTAGAGCAGACTAAAGCAGAATAGAGCAGACTAAAGCAGAGCAGACTAAAGCAGACCAGACCAGACTAAAGCAGACCAGACTAAAGCAGACCAGACCAGACTAAAGCAGACCAGACCAGACTAAAGCATACCAGACCAGACTAAAGCATACTAGACCAGCCTAAAGCAGACCAGACTAAAGCAGACCAGACTAAAGCAGACCAGACTAAAGCAGAACAGACTAAAGCAGACCAGACCAGACTCCTTTCATTTACACCGGTAGCTCATCAAAAGCAAAGCAGACCAGACCAGACTAAAGCAGACTAGACTAGACTAAAGCAGACTAGAGCAGACTAAAGCAGAATAGAGCAGACTAAAGCAGAGCAGACTAAAGCAGACCAGACTAAAGCAGACTAGACTAGACTAAAGCAGACTAGAGCAGACTAAAGCAGAATAGAGCAGACTAAAGCAGAGCAGACTAAAGCAGACCAGACTAAAGCAGACTAGACTAGACTAAAGCAGACTAGAGCAGACTAAAGCAGACTAGAGCAGACTAAAGCAGACCAGACTAAAGCAGACCAGACTAAAGCAGACTAGACTAGACTAAAGCAGACTAGACTAGACTAAAGCAGACTAGAGCAGACTAAAGCAGAATAGAGCAGACTAAAGCAGAGCAGACTAAAGCAGACCAGACTAAAGCAGACCAGACTAAAGCAGACTAGACTAGACTAAAGCAGACTAGAGCAGAATAGAGCAGACTAAAGCAGAGCAGACTAAAGCAGACCAGACTAAAGCAGATTAGACCAGACTAAAGCAGACCAGACTAAAGCAGACCAGACCAGACTAAAGCATACTAGACCAGCCTAAAGCAGACCAGACTAAAGCAGACCAGACTAAAGCAGACCAGACCAGACTAAAGCAGACCAGACTAAAGCAGACCAGACCCGACTCCTTTCCCAGTCATTTACACCGGTAGCTCATCAAAAGCAGACCAGACCAGACCAGACTAAAGCAGACCAGACCAGACTAAAGCAGACCAGACTAAAGCAGACCAGACTAAAGCAGGCCAGACTAAAGCAGACCAGACCAGACTAAAGCAGACTAGACCAGTCTAAAGCAGACCAGACTAAAGCAGACAGACTAAAGCAGACCAGACTAAAGAAGACCAGACCAGACTAAAGCAGACTAGACCAGTCTAAAGCAGACCAGACTAAAGCAGACCAGACTAAAGCAGACCAGACTAAAGCAGACCAGACTAAAGCAGACCAGACTATAGCAGACCAGACCAGACTATAGCAGACCAGACCAGACTAAAGCAGACCAGACTAAAGCAGACCAGACTAAAGCAGACCAGACCAGACTAAAGCAGACTAGACCAGTCTAAAGCAGACCAGACTAAAGCAGAACAGACTAAAGCAGACCAGACCAGACTCCTTTCCCAGTCATTTACACCGGTAGCTCATCAAAAGCAGACCAGACCAGACCAGACTAAAGCAGACTAGACTAGACTAGAGCAGACTAAAGCAGAATAGAGCAGACTAAAGCAGAGCAGACTAAAGCAGACCAGACTAAAGCAGACTAGACTAGACTAAAGCAGACTAGAGCAGAATAGAGCAGACTAAAGCAGAGCAGACTAAAGCAGACCAGACTAAAGCAGACTAGACTAAAGCAGACTAGACTAGACTAGAGCAGACTAGAGCAGACTAAAGCAGACTAAAGCAGACTAAAGCAGAATAGAGCAGACTAAAGCAGAGCAGACTAAAGCAGACCAGACTAAAGCAGACTAGACTAAAGCAGACTAGACTAGACTAGAGCAGACTAGAGCAGACTAAAGCAGACTAAAGCAGACTAAAGCAGAATAGAGCAGACTAAAGCAGACTAGAGCAGACTAAAGCAGAGCAGACTAAAGCAGACCAGACTAAAGCAGACTAGACTAGACTAAAGCAGACTAGAGCAGACTAAAGCAGACTAGAGCAGACTAAAGCAGAGCAGACTAAAGCAGACCAGACTAAAGCAGACCAGACTAAAGCAGACTAGACTAAAGCAGACTAGACTAGACTAAAGCAGACTAGAGCAGACTAAAGCAGACTAAAGCAGACCAGACTAAAGCAGACCAGACTAAAGCAGACTAGACCAGACTAAAGCAGACCAGACTAAAGCAGACCAGACTAAAGCAGACCAGACCAGACTAAAGCAGACCAGACTAAAGCAGACCAGACCAGACTCCTTTCCCAGTCATTTTCACCGGTAGCTCATCAAAAGCGGACCGTCTTCATCTAAACCCACATCCTCTGCTCACAGTAAATCCTCGTAAGTCTCCGGGAGCGTTTGACGGGCCTGGGAAAGTGTTGGGAAAGTGTTGGGAAAGTGTTGGGAAAGTGTTCCAGCTCGGCTCTTTGTGCTCTCGTCTGTGGAGTTTTGGCCTCTGCTAAAGCCCCGTGCGTCGTTTGTGCCGAGAGTTAATCACCATATCAAAGGTTACAAAAAAAAGAAAACGCAGGCGGCGGCGGCGGTTCAATCCTCCCTCCGGGCCACCGTACTCTGCCAAACCCACGCTCGGGTCTGATTCCCGCTCAAGTCCATTATCCGCTGCTCCGACTGCGATGGATCGTCCTTTTTCTCTCCTTTCCTCGTTTGCTTTTGCGATTTCTCAAAACGTCTTCGCCGCAGGAGTCGGGCCCAAAGCGACTCGTCTTTTAATGAGTTCATTTGTCTTTTTCGAATGTGAAGAGCCTTTTTTTTTTCAAATATTTATTAAGTTCTTCACAGATAAAACAAAGGCAGAATAGAACAAGAAGGAGAAAAACAGATCACAAAACACAAAAACGACCAGAGAGAAAAAAAAAAAAAATACTTTTTTTCTTTTTTTTAAATAATAAAAAAAAAAAAAAATCACGGCAAAAAAAAGGAAATTGAGGCATAAATTAATAAAAGAACAAAATTTGTCCATTTCCAAATTAAGTCGAAATGTACCGAATTTCCCGGACTATAAGTCGCACCATTTTTCATAGTTTTCGCCGGGGTGCGACTTATACTCTTGTGATATTATTTGTTATTTTCATACTTGCAACCACAAGAGGGCGCTCTGGGCTCTAAAGCACATGTGTCAAATACAGGGCAAATCTGGCCCGCCAGATGTTTTAATCCGCCAATTATATATATATTTTTGTTTTTTTATTAATCGATTCATAGAACCGTAGTTTCATCTGTAACCATTTTTATCGCTAAAACTACGTGTCCCACAATGCCGCCGGTGGCCGCCCCTCCCCTACGGGGCTCTGCTGCACTGCTGTGTGAGCTGCAGAGGGAGAAGTGCACTTTAAGCACTTTTGAGCAGAAGTTTAGTGGTGAGTCAATTAAGGGGTACAGAAGTTTATTTTGTGATAAAGTCAAATGTTTATCTCTGTGTAGAACTGTAGATCAACTCTGAAGTTGTGATGCACATAAACTGAAGTACAGTGTTGGTGAAATTAAACTTGTTTTTCTAAATACATTTCAGTTTATGAGAACAAACGTTTTGTATTTTTTTTTTCAATTCCTCCAGTAATTGCTTCAAAACAGTGTAGGCTATATAAAGCTATTTATTTCTTATATTTTTAATAGTTTTATGTTTTACGTTATGTTCGGTCTGCGACCCAGCCTGAGCGTCGAAATTCGGCCCGCGGCCCAAATGAATTTGACACCCGTGACTTAAAGCGACGCAGAAGAAGAATCTGCACTTCCTCTTCCTCTGGAGTTTGTGGAGTTGTTTAGAAGTGACACAGAGGAAGAAGAATTCAATGGATTTAGTGATTTGGGGTAAAACTGATGCTTTGCTAAACTTGTTAGCATGTTCTTTATGCTATAGTTATCTGAATAACTGTTCATATGTTACGTTAACATACCAGACACTTACCACAGTTCTGTCTGTGCCTCATGTAGCTGAAGGTGTTAGCGTTAGCATACGTCATGTAGCTGAAGGTGTTAGCGTTAGCATACGTCATGTAGCTGAAGGTGTTAGCGTTAGCATACGTCATGTAGCTGAAGGTGTTAGCGTTAGCATACGTACACCTATTCACCATGTTCTCTCATCTGTCATTATTTTACTTATTGGTCTTGAATTTTATCAAATGAATTAACCCAAAAAATGCGACTTGTAGTCCGGAAAATACGGCAATCCTTGATCGTTGGCCATGTTTGTGTCCGCCATTTTTTTTTTGACGGCCTTTTTTCCCACTGCAAATGATCTGTCCCAAAGGTATCCATTTATTGCGTCCATGGCAGGAGTTTTGAGGCCCAAAGTGCATGTACAGTAGGTTTTTAAATCGTGTTCAAATCTCTCACTAGCTAAACTATCGGCATGCATGATTTTTGTGGCACAACCAGCACAGCTTTTCGAACAGCTTTTTTTAAAAAACAAGCGAAGCTGGTCGGACCACTTCGAGACAGCCAATCGCTTCCCATCTCAAAGCGTCACGTGACCGGCTTTTTCTTAAACCTCTCGCCGTCACCTGGCCTGTTTTCTGCTCCGTCTCTGTTCACCGCCGCCCTCAGCAGAATGCTAAACAGCTTCTTTGCACAAACTGTGAGAAGGAAAGGAAGGAAAGACCTGCGGAACCGCCCCCATCCGCCCTCGCTGTGCGGACGAGATGTTTGGCAGAATCCGCAATGAGCGCCGCTGACAACGTGCGTCGTCCACGCTTCGTCTGCAATACCGTCGTGTCATTATCACTTTACCCGGCGTTTATTCTGTCCATTCTGTCCATTCTCGTATCACATCATATACAGCCACTTGTTGTATTTAATAGCATAATACACTGATGTCACTTTAAAGCAGAATTATGTAACTATGGAGAGTGAAGATAGCGCTCCCCCTGCAGGTTCCTTGTGAAAAAACAAATATAAAAAAAGAAAATAGACGCAAATGTTGTAGTTTTTCGTTTTTTTCACACATTTTTTTCTTTCTCTACCATAATAACAGTGCAATCACGTTCCAAAAATATTTCACGTTGCCAAACAGAAAAAAACAAAAAGAGCCAGGGTTTCTCAGGAGAGTTGTCTTATTCGGGTTGATGTGGTTTTCCGCCCCGAGACAGCAGATGGCGACGACAAACACTTCAAACGCCCCGTAAATGCATATTTAACCATCACAGGGACTCGCTAAATGTTACTTAGTTCTGCTTTAACTATTATTTGCGCAGTATTTATTCTGTCCATGTGTGCACTGCACCCAGCCGTGGTCATAGCCACTTATTACACGAACTGTAAAGTTTTTTTTTTTTTTTTTTTTTGCTCTTTCATAGTTTTGGCTGGGGTGTGACTTATACTTATATCCTTATACTCTGGAGCGACTTTATATGTGATATAATTTGTTATTTTCACACTTGCAACCGCATTTCATACCCTAGTGCGACTTGTATGTTTTTTTCTTCTCTATTATGCATTTATTGGCTGGTGCGACTTATAGTCCGGAAAATAGGGTACATATTGTTTGAATTGTTTTGTGGATTAATCTATTTCTATTTTGTGTTTCTTTCTTTGTATGTTTTTTTAAATGTTTTTTTGGTGACTGTTTTTTTTTGTGTGTGTTTGTTTTTCAGGACCTTTACTTCAGCATTTCATATTTTAGAACACAAAACAATGTTTGTACTAAAACCACACATGACTTTCCATCACAGCGTTCCTCCATCCGGACTCTGTGTTAGCGCTCCATCTACTGGCAGCAAAGGGAAATGAAGTGGGGAAATAAACCACATCTAGTTTTCCCCCGACGCGCTAAAGTTAGCACAGAGATTTAGGGACTTCTACTTAGCTCTCTACTTATGACATCACAAACCTGGGAAATTTGAAACAGAGACATTTCCGAGGCTCAGAGAAAACCAGCTCGTCAACAGGTTTGACGCAACAAGCGCCACTGAAGCTAAACACAGCTCCAGGTCTGTTTTGGATGAGGGAACAGTGCTATAACATGTGAAAAAAACATATTATGGAAAATGAAGGAGTCTAATTTTACCCAGTATTTGGACCAAACGTTATCTTGACATTTTGAAAGTTTTATCCAATTATCTGTGTATTTGCTCGGGGTTTATATCATCCTGCCCCCGGCTCCGGCTCGGCTCGTCTCCGTTTCTCAAAGAGCCAATTTCCTGCTGGGTTTATAGTTTGGATTTCAGATCGTACCAAAAAAAATCCCCCGAAAGTCCCGAACAACAACAACAACAGCGCGCTCGCCCCTGGGTGTAAATGGGTTTGTTTTATGATACTGAAGATCTGTCAAAGTTTCCCACAGTTCACCTCGACTGCGTGTCCAATATTTGCCAATATTTTTTTTTATCTTTAACCTTCTTTACAGTTTTGATAATTTGTCAATGGCACCAAACTGAATCTATAATAACTGATGCCTCTAGTCGGATGTTCCAGGCTATATGCTAACATTAGCATAGCATGAGTGTGGTCCTGTGTTATTGTCTGTCGTCGTTTTAGTCGATCCGTTAGCGTGACGGGCGACATGCGATGAGAAAACCTTTTTTTGTTGTTCCACGTGATGGTAATAAAGTTATCTATCTCTGAACACGTGTATACTGACATACCCATGTGCAATACTGACATAATCATGTGCAATACTGACATAATCATGTGCAATATTGACAATCATGTGCAATACTGACTTAATCATGTGCAATACTGATGTAATCATGTGCAATACTGTCATATTCATGTGCAATACTGACTTAATCAAGTGCAATAATGTCATATTCATGTGCAATACTGACTTAATCATGTGCAATAATGTCATATTCACGTGCATATAACATTCATGTGCATATAACTGCTGTAAACCTTTGCCACTATTATTATTATTTTTGTCTTATGTTATTTTTATTTTTCTCTCTATTCCTTAAGAATATGAGAGGTTTTGTCTATAAGAGTTTTGTCTATAAGAGTTTTTCTATAAAGAGTGTTTTTTTAAAGCTTCCTATAAGTTATCTGTTATTTTACTTAAGATAAGATATTCCTTTATTGTCCACACATGGGGAAATTTCATTGTTGCATCACAAGTAGATACAGAGGAAAAGGACAAGGATACTTCTGTATCTACTTGAGTTGCAACACCGAAATTTCCCCATATGTGGACAAATAAATTATTATCTTATCTAGTTGATGCCTCTAGGCCAAGTTACAGATCAGATCTATGGCTTACAGGACGTTTTTTATGGTCTGTTTGACGACGCATTTCACTAAAACCAGCTGGTGATGCAAAACACAGGGGGCGCTATTTGACCTTACCGTGTTTTTTGGTTGTTATTTTTCTATGTTCAGAAGTGAATATGTATTAACACACATTTTGAATCACAGTTACAACTGAATGAATGAAATAAACAAACTTTATTTCCACTTTTGGTGATGGTAATACATTTGACATTAACTCTCACGCTTTATAAAATATCAGATTGTAAAGAGCAAAACAATGATGTAACCTGTTTGTTTACGTCCCTGTTTTGTCTGTAACTGACACAGAAGTCGGGAGATTTCCTTACGGAAAAAACAAATCCCACCATCTTGTTGTTGATGATTCTGATTCTGAAGCTCTCGGCGCGTGAAACGTAAAAGAAAACATTTATTTCCAGTCAAATCAATAAACCCACTAAATCCCACTAAACCCACAAATAAAAATGTTAAAAAGCCTAAAGTTTTTACTCCAAAAACAGAAACGGCTTCAGTTTGAGCTGTGGGTTTACTTCAATGAACTGAAGAAGCTCTGAGTCGGCGTCTCGTCCGGCTTAAGTGTTCTGACTGTGTCTCGTTTCTCGTTTCAAAACATGGAAAGATCAACATGAGCGCCGACTGGACATTTGACCCTGGACATGTTCTCTCGAAGTCTGTGCCAACACCAGCCAAAGGTAAACTCAATAAAAACAACACAATTATATATTATGGATGATCCAGTGTCCACTGTGTGTCTGTGGCTGATTTTTTGTCTGTCCCAGGTTTTGGTTCTTATAGTCAAGTTTTATTAAAAAAACAATGATAATAATAATAATATATGTGTGAATAATGATCGGGTCATGCAGCTAATTACAGCAGAGCCTTAATATTCAGAGTTCACAGTCAGACACTAACTTTAATGAGCATTAGACGGTTTGTGTTGGGTTTTTATTTTATTCTTTTATGCCCGTTTTGTGTTTTTCTTTATGGATTAAAACAACTAAACAAAAAGAGAATATAACTTTACCAAAACCTATGATTTAAACCTTCATTATAAATTATTACCAAATTATTTTTACTGTTTTGGCCACTTGGCAAAATGCATTTAAATTCTCCTTTTTATTTACAAATCCGAAACAGATAATAAGTTTGTTAAATCCAGTAAGTTAAAGACGTAGTAAACTTAACAAAATAACAAAACAATGGATTTTCAATAATTAGTTGTTTATTTTTTCTTCTATTTCCATATTTACTGATTAGTCTGTTTAAAAAGACAAATCTTAGTTAGAATCTACAACACCCCTAAGTAAATATTGAATATTTTGGACAGTTAAAATGTACAATATGAATCTAAAACAAGCGTGTCTGTGGAGAGCAGCGGGCGTGTCTGTTTGGAGCAGTGGGCGTGTCTGTGGAGAGCAGCGGGCGTGTCTGTTTGGAGCAGTGGGCGTGTCTGTGGAGAGCAGCGGGCGTGTCTGTTTGGAGCAGTGGGCGTGTCTGTGGAGAGCAGCGGGCGTGTCCGTGGAGAGCAGCGGGCGTGTCCGTGGAGAGCAGCGGGCGTGTCTGTGGAGAGCAGCGGGCGTGTCTGTGGAGAGCAGCGGGCGTGTCCGTGGAGAGCAGCGGGCGTGTCTGTGGAGAGCAGCGGGCGTGTCTGTGGAGAGCAGCGGGCGTGTCTGTGGAGAGCAGCGGGCGTGTCCGTGGAGAGCAGCGGGCGTGTCTGTGGAGAGCAGCGGGCGTGTCTCTGGAGAGCAGTGGGCGTGTCTGTGGAGAGCAGTGGGCGTGTCTGTGGTGACAGTCGGTGACAGCAGGAGTTCGAATCACTCTAAATACAACTTTGAGACGGTAAATAAGGAAAAACTATTCGAACATGGTTAAAAGCTCTTAAAAGTCGACTTTACACGATGTTGCCTTTAATTGCCATGGCAACGGTGCTAATCCTTCAGTCTGGGAAACATCGGCGTTGCAGTGACACCTCAGATCACCACTTCTCACACTACGCAACGGTTTCCTTTTCAACGATTCCCGGCTCATCTTCTGTCGCTCCCACTCCTCGCTGCCGAAGCCGGGTTTTACCTGGGCGGTAACTCTTTTTGAAGGCTCCATCTCCTTCGGGACGCCCCGATCCGGCTGTGGTGCGTGACCCTCATAGCAACCTGCAGGTGGTCATTAATATTTCATTCAACCTTCAGAAAGAACGACAAGGAGAAGTCCCAGCGGCCCCTGAACACACCGCTCGCCCCATCGCAGGCAATGGCGTAGTTGGCAGGATTACGCATTCTTATTGGAGCGAATCTCAAACGAATCGACGAAGTGGAAACAAACGACTTCCATGAAAGCATCGCATGAGCAGACTGCGAGTATTGATTTATTTTAGTTTTGCATTCGGTTTTAGTCTGAAAGTGGTCGGAAAAAGTCAGAAATATCCATAATAATAATGATAATAATAATGATGATAATAATTTAAAAAAAGCTTGCGACACAATATAACACAAATAAAACAGATTCTATAGAGGAAAAAAATAATTATTAATTCAGCTTTAATGTTTGAGGAATTCTGATCATTTAAGTTAATTGTAACGATTAATCGAATAATCGTGGCCGGTCGTCTATAATAAATGATCATCGTATTTTTCTTATAATCGTAATCTACAAACTCTAAAACAGATATGAGGAAAAAGTAAAAAAAAACAACCAACTGTATAAAGTGATATTTCTGCACTTTTGTGAGTTATTTTCCAGACACTTCACATTTGTCTGAACTAAGACATTTAAAAACACATTTTGTTGACATCATATCTAAAATATATCTAAATCATAAATCTGAATATTGTTATCGGAATATTTTGTCAATATCACCTTGGACTATTCGGTTGTACTTCTACTTGAGTGATTATAGTTTGAAATAACGTTACTCTTACTTTAGGACAAACAAACAAACAAACAAACATCTATACAGTTCATACAATTCACTAGGGCCAGATTTTTCACAACACGACACTGTAACAACAGTTTGGGTCGCACACAATATCCCCAACACTCTTTAAATAAATTAAGTTAATACAATAAATACTCATAGATTAGATTTTTGTGATAAATAACACAAACATATAATATAATATTTAATACAAAATACTTTATCAACATTGACTTTCAAAATTGCCCATCCAGGACTGAACCAGAATTGAACTAGCACCAGACTAGAACTAAACCAGTAAAAAAGATTATTATTTAATTTTTTTAATATGTGGAAGATGGCTCGTAGGCCGGATTAAATTGCTTGGAGGGCCGGATTTAGCCCGCGGGCCTGATGTTGAATATTCCTGCTTTATCAAAATCACTACATTTACAACACTACACCCTGACGACCTCCCACCCAACAGCTACAGCAGTTAGTGAGCGGGCGACGTGTACTTGTACTTGTACTTGTACCTTGCACTTGCACTTGTACTTGTACCTTGCACTTGCGCCCGTCCACCGTCTCCTCGTTGTACTCTTCTCCGACGGTGAAGTTGATCTCGGTGGTCCGGATGCTGGTGGAGGTCTTGATGTAGAATGTGTCTCCGTCCTGACGAATCTCCACGTGAGGGTTCGAGGCTGCTGCCACGGCAACCTTCCTCAGCATCGCGTTCACTCCTGCACACGAGGCACAAGAGACACATACTGGGATTTTATATTTGTTTACCACTTATCTGCTCTATTAGACAAAGTATACAACTGCAGTAAAGCGTACTACTACAATGAAGTATACAAGTACAATGAAGTATACAAGTACAATGAAGCATACTACTACAATGAAGTATTCAAGTACAATGAAGTATTCAAGTACAATGAAGTATACAAGTACAATGAAGTATACAACTACAATTAAGTATAGAAGTACAATGAAGTATTCAAGTACAATGAAGTATACAAGTACAATGAAGTATACAACTACAATTAAGTATAGAAGTACAATGAAGTATTCAAGTACAATTAAGTATACAACTAGAATTAAGTATACAACCAGCAGCGGCTGGTCCCCCCCTTTCAATCTATAATAATATATATCCATATATACATCTATAAATAGATATAGATGTATACTTTGTTTGCGGCGCGTAGTCTGCTGCCTGGCGCAGTCTGCGTCACTTTTCTACGTTCCCGTGAGGCGGTTTAAAAAGCGCCCCAGAGCCTCATAGAAAAGCAATGGGGATTTTTAGCCAATCAAATCACAATCAAAAGTGACTACGTCACTATGGTTTTCTCCAGAGGAAAATAGCGACTTTGGGGCGCTCCAGAAAGCGCCCTTTTGAACGTGGTAGTTACGCCACGGAGCTACGCTTTTTACACAAGACACAGACATCATGGGGTGCACGGTGGCAAAGGCGGATAGCGCTCTTGCCTCCCAAGAAGGAGATCATGGGTTCGATTCCCGGAGCAGACCAATATCACATGATCTCTCTGGGTGGAGTCTGCATGTTCTCCCCGTGTTACCGTTGGTTCTCTCCGGGTTCTCCAGCTCCTCCCACCGTCCAAAGACATGCATGTATCAGGCAAATTGGCAAATCTAAATTGGCCCAATGGACAGGTGTTGAAAATTAGCATATTCTGCTACATACATACATACACTTAAAACATTGCATCTGGTTTGTGCTATGTCCTTAAATAAATAAAATAAACACGTGCGCGCGCCTGCAGGAAGTGCCACACACGCCGTGTTTTCCGTGAGCAGCTCAACTGTTTGCTGGATTTATTTGTGTTGAAAGCTGATTTCGGATCGATCCGAGCCGAGAATGTGTCTGTCAAATTCCGTGCTCCGTTACCATGACAACAAACACGCAGTTTTTTTCAGTTGATTACTTGCATAAGGCTAACGCTAAGTATCACTTAACTTCTATTGATAAAAATATACTTTTGTTATTAGAAAACCTATGAAAGAAAGCTATAAATGACAACTTTCCAACAGCAATACTGTCTTTGATAATTAAATATAAAAATGTAAAATGTTGCACATGTAGTTCAGGGTAACTAATGCCACTTTGTGTTTTTTGTTTGTGTTTTTATTTCCTCTTAATGTAGTAATTGATACTCTGCACAATAAGGGACAGTATCACTGAGATTTTTGATTTGCTCTTTTGGAGTGGAAATAAAGTGTGTTTACTTAATTAATTCAGTTGTAAATGTGTATTTAAAATATGTATCCATACAGTCAATGTCGGTGTAATCCCTCATTCGTCCAGGCGTGTTCCATAGTAGAAAAAACTTCAGTTATAGTCATCTGGACTAACTCAGTCCAGATGACTACAACTGAAGTTTTTTCTACTACCATATAGTCAATGTTAAAAGTTTCAATTTTGGACATTAAAAAAAACAAAAACACGGTTATGTCAAATAGCCCCCCCTATAATTTGTACCACCAGCCGCCACTGAATACAACTACAATTAAGTATATAGTATACAACTACAATCAAGTATACAACTGCGAATATTGGCTCGCCGTACTCGCTAGCGCATGTCGCCACTTTAGCCTTTACAGCTAGCTATACCCGGTATTATAAAGTAGTATATAACAAAAAAAACATATAACGGTGCTTTTCACACTTTTCTCCTCATTTCATTCTCACTTAATTCCACTGAAGACACTGTTTGGCTCCAGAGTAAATGTCACATTAAAAAGTACAATGTGTCACCAGATCTAAACCCAGACTTTAACCAGAAAATCAGACTCAGGTCTAAAATTGGACTAAACCATGGATAAAGTCTAAATGTTGCTCAACCTAAACATACAAAAACAACATATTTATATATTACACTGCACATTATCTGATGGAGCAAAAGTATCAGTATGTGTATGATACAATATACTTTGGTGATATTGTGAGCTGCACGATCGATGTATCGCATGAGTTTTTATTTAATGACGGTGCTTCCACTTTGTTGCTTGTTTAGAAAAAGTAAACTTCTTTATGTAATGCATTTGTATTCCATGTTACGTTTCTTCAGGTTGTGTTTCGGCAAAAAACACTCAAATAGTTGGTCATTAGTATTGGCGAACATCGTGTACAACGCCCCGATTACCGCACGTATCGTAACGTGCTAATCTTCCCGTGTCGCGGGTGTATGGAAGCCTGTGAGTCCCGGCGCTCAGACTAAAGCCCTCTCTTTGAGTGTTGTGCGGTGGGGTTTTTGTGCGGTGCTTTTATTGTGCGGCTGGAGCACCCCTGGGTGAAGTGTCCACACGCATCAGACACAGAGGAGGGAACACGGCGCGCCTCTGTCCGCTCGCATTCTAGAACGTCCACGTCTGATTCACACACTCACCCAACAGCCACGGCAAAAGCGGAGGTTTGAACTCGCACGGTAACCCCGGGCAACCGGACGAAACTCGGGTTCGCCCAAAACTGTCACACGTTCTAAGTGCGGGGATTCGAATAAAGATACGAATGGACATCCAACGAAACACAAGCATGGCACATTTATGTTAAATTAAAGGTGACAATCTGGTCCAAAATCTGTGAATTAAGTCAGAATGTCCAAAAAAAATTACAAAAATTCTGCAACATGTTTTAAATTTAGAGCAGGCATGTCCAACCTACGGCCCAGGGGCCAAATGCGGCCCTCAGACCAATTTTTGTTGGCCCTTCGGCTTCCTGCTAAATTGGTCCAAACTTCAAAAAATCCAAGCAATTTGACGTTATACCAACCTAATATTAATGTTCCATGTATTATTAAAGGTGTGGAGGAATCAAAACAATGGAAAATGCTATTTGTTATTTGACAAATTCGACATTGTCTGTGGCCCTCGGCTCCGTATAAGTTTCCAAATGTGGCCCTTGGTGAAGAAAGTTTGGACACCCCTGATTTAGAGGTTTATAAAGTGTCAGAAATTTAAATTGGGTTAAGTCTTGCAGCTGATCGGTCACGCGCAAACGTTCCAACTGTTAATATACTGTAAATTTTGTTCTGAAAGTTTATGGGGAAAATGAATGGTAAATTTACGTCAAGCAGATGAAAACAAGAGCAAGAAAAGTGAAGTGGTGCATCTTTAAATCAGAAGTCGCGGTTAGATTTTCTCAACAACAACAACAACAACAACAACATCAACAACAAAATCAATCATGTGCATTAATTTGGAGAATATATAATCTATAATATAATCTGTTCCATGGACGTAAAAACCCTCAGATTTCATCCGTTCATCCTGATCCCATCGAGCTTCAGCGAGGGCCAAACACTAAAAATACTTTTACGATGTTTTTAAGTCTCGTTATCTAAAGGATTTGCAATGACGTGACCCAATCCGCCTTCCCCAGCGTTTTCTGCAGAAAAAAGACCAAAAAAAAGAATAATAACCAACACTTATTTGCTAGTTTCTTTTTTCTGTGTGGCAGAGTGGTTAGCCTGATGTTTCCGCTGATTTCCCTTCAGCTTTACTCAGTATCCTCAGGTGTACATGTGATGGTTGCTTGTGTTGGGAAGAATACTTTTAAATGTATTTATTAACAGAGTACTGAATACCTAACAAGTATAATCATATAATAGTTATGATTTGACAAATAATTACACCTGACGACACCTTTATCTTGTTAAATCACTGTTTAAACTGTCATAAAACGGTGTAAGTCCCGTGCAAAGTTTCTGGAAGGGCGCGTTTTGATGACATCACAGTGGTATCGTGAACTCGGCTCTGCTTCCGGTCATTTTCAACTTTTATTTGTCAGATTTTCTTCACAAACTGCGACTTGACAGATGTAAAACTCTGATGATTATTTACCACAGGGACAAAACCCACCAAACGACAACGTAATTAGAGAAACATGGGAACAACTCATTGAACTAAAATTCAGTTAAGATAAATATATTTGGATACAAATTTTATCCCAAAATAGCAATTTTTTGATTAGTTTAGTTTAGAGTTTAGAATTTCACTTCCTAGGAAATTACCCAGCAAACACCGGGCCAAAACTAATGTGATCTCACAATTTCTTGTTTTCCATGCCACAGTCCTGGTTCAGTCCTGGTTTAGTCCTAGTTTAGTCCTGATTTAGACCTGGTTCAGTCCTGGTTTAGACCTGGTTTAGTCCTGGTTTAGACCTGGTTTAGTCCTGGTTTAGACCTGGTTTAGACCTGGTTCAGTCCTGGTTCAGTCCTGGTTCAGTCCTGGTTTAGTCCTGGTTTAGACCTGGTTTAGTCCTGGTTTAGACCTGGTTCAGTCCTGGTTTTGACCTGGTTCAGTCCTGGTTTAGTCCTGGTTTAGACCTGGTTTAGTCCTGGTTTAGTCCTGGTTTAGTCCTGGTTTAGACCTGGTTCAGTCCTGGTTTTGACCTGGTTCAGTCCTGGTTTAGTCCTGGTTTAGACCTGGTTCAGTCCTGGTTCAGACCTGGTTTAGACCTGGTTTAGTCCTGGTTTAGTCCTGGTTTAGACCTGGTTCAGTCCTGGTTTAGACCTGGTTTAGTCCTGGTTTAGTCCTGGTTTAGACCTGGTTTAGACCTGGTTCAGTCCTGGTTCAGTCCTGGTTCAGTCCTGGTTCAGACCTGGTTCAGTCCTGGTTCAGACCTGGTTTAGTCCTGGTTTAGCCCTGTTTTAGTCCTGGTTCAGTCCTGGTTTAGTCCTGGTTTAGCCCTGTTTTAGTTCTGGTTTAGTCCTGGTTTAGTCCTGGTTCAGTCCGTGCAAAGAGACTGTTACTATTGCAATGTCTTTAAATAGTTGATTATGTCTTTTAGTGTTGTGTATCCTTTTGACTTGAGAATTAAAGTGCCTATGACAGGTTTTTACGATTTTCTAATTTTGGCTTTATTTGGTGTATTTATACCTGTTTTACATATAAATTATAGTTTTACACCAATCGAGCAGGTATTTGTGGAGAAAACATGGAAAAATGTGCAGAAAATGACAGGAAGTGAGATCACACCAGGGACACTCACTCCAGTCAAAGTTTATGCAGAATTTACACAAAGAAACAACTTTTTTGACTCTAAACATGAATTCAACAAAATAAAGTTGGTCTCATATATTTTTATTTGTCAAATAAAAAAACTGTGACATTAGATGAGTTTTGGCCCAATGTTTGCTGGGTAATTTCCCAGTGTGATACCATCAATAACAAACACGAAGTGAAATTATAAACCTAAAAAGTTAGCTATTCTGTGATACATTTTTATTTAACCAAAATTCAAAACATATTTATCTTAACAGAAGTGTCCCCTTCTGTTCAACCTCTACATGCTGCCGTTAGATCAGCTGATACGCAGTGAAAATGTGTCCTATCACAATTATGCAGACGAGTCAGATCTATGTTTCACTATCGGCAGGTGACTATGGACCAGTGGATTCACTCTGTCACTGCATCCAACAGATCAGTTTGTGGATGCAAAACAACTTTCTCCAGCTGAACTCAGACAAGACTGAAATCATTGTCTTTGTCACAGAAACAAAGAGAAAGTGTTAGCGGTCACCTCCAGAGTCTCGCTCTCAAACCTACAAACCAAGTTAGAAATCTGGGGGTAATAATGGACTCAGACTTGAACTTTAATAGCCACGTCAAATCAATAACATCAGCAGCTTTTTACCATCTAAAAAACATTGTCAAAATCAAAAATATAGTGTCTAAACCAGATTTAGAGAGACTTATCCATGCGTTTGTCTCCAGTAGATTAGACCGTAACGGCCGCTCACTGGCCTCTTTTTGGGGGGTCTTTACCGTCCCATCACTCCAGGCGCTAATCGAGAGCAAGCATGTGTCGGGAATGCGCCGCAGACGTAGACACACGCATACGGTACTATTGTTCACTGTGGGGGGATTTGGGGCAAGTTTGATAAAGATGAGAATAACAACAGGGGGTCACGTTCAGTTCAGCGAGTTTGTGACGGGGAATAACGTCGTGGAATTTGAATATCATCGGCCTCCTGCTGGTGCCAGAGTCAGGACTAAATATGGACCGGCCTCCTGCTGGTGCCAGAGTCAGGACTAAACATGGACCGGCCTCCTGCTGGTGCCAGAGTCAGGACTAAACATGGACCGGCCTCCTGCTGGTGCCAGAGTCAGGACTAAACATGGACCGGCCTCCTGCTGGTGCCAGAGTCAGGACTAAACATGGACCGGCCTCCTGCTGGTGCCAGAGTCAGGACTAAACATGGACCGGCCTCCTGCTGGTGCCAGAGTCAGGACATATGACTTTTCCTGTTGTGTGAAGCACTTTGAATTTCTTTGTCTACAAATTGTGTTCTACAAATAAACTTGCCTTGAATGAAGACATATAATCAAGATATATCAATGGCATGACAATAGTTAACCCCTTTAAATGAGTTTTAATTAACGTGTCATTCAAGTATTAAGAACACTTCGCGGTCGTCGTCCCCGTGTAAAGCGCTTGTTCCTAATTGACTAAAAAGTGCACCTTTAACTCTGAAAGCTCCAGTGGCACTCCGTCTCCTCTCGGCTGTGGTGCGTTCATACTCTATAATCCTGCATAAAACAATAAAAGTCTGTCGGCCAATCAGCTTCAGAGCCTGAGACTTTAAGCCAAAAGATAGAAATGATGAAGCTATTGCGTTCTAAACATATATAATTATATCGCATGTAAATCTAGACAAGACAAGGACGACTCAAGCTATTGGATCAAACCGGAATGAGGTGCGAAAGCGTCCTTTTCAGTTCCATGTCTCTGAATCTAAAGTACTATTTCAGGTTTTCAACAACGAAATCGACCAATCCCGAAGTCGAGTACATAAAAACAATCATATTTTGATATTTCCTACTCGTGGACTTTACGGACTCTGAAACACACACGCAACGACCGTTTTTACAACAAATACCCGTTAAATCAAAATGTAAAAAACAGAATAAACGATTTCTGATTTGAATTGGTGATACACTTTATCCGTAAATATTCTCGATCTAGAAGCCATATATCGACATTTAATCGGCTGATAATGTACTTAAATAGTCTAAGATAATCGTTTGTCTCGTCGAATCATTGGAATACTTCTCATCGCTGACTCGTCGTCATCGTTAGCTAGCCCTGTGCTATTTCATTAACTTCCATCAAACCGGCGAAGACTGCGCGGATTGCTATCGAGCATCCGCTAACGTCCGACCGTTGCCGCTGTGGAGTTTGACACGCGAGCGACGGCGGAGGACGTTTCTCCCGAATCCTCCCGCGGCATCGCTAATTCATGCCCTACTTAGACTGGTTGCATGAATGCTGCTGCCCTCCCTCCTCCCCAAAAAGTAACAATACCAGATTTGTTTGGCACGGCGAGTTAGCATCGCCGGCGTCCTCGTATCGGCGCTGCAAGTCTGCGCGGAAAACATGTCCCGAGCGTTTCCCGTGGGAACGACAACGATGCTGACGATAATCCGCGAGGAACCGACGTCATGGGAACAGGAACAATCGGATTAGAATAAAAATCTTTAAAAGTACAGACGTTACTGCTGTGCCTTGAATGTTCCACAGTTTGGCATTAAACTCATCCATCTTGTATTTAATAATTCACTTTATAAAAACTACACTTACTCCAGCCTTAACAAAGCATGAGTAAACACTTAATTAATAGTGAACTAACTGTTTATTAACGATGATTCAGGCTTAGTAAATATTTAACCGATGCTAAGTCTAATTGCTAACCTTAATTGAGTAGTTAGAAATTGTTTATTACTAAATATTCAGGCTTAGTAACAACTTAACTAAGGGCTTAGGATATTAATTAAGTAGTTACTAAGCCTGAACCATTCTTTATAAACTATTTCTTCATTATGAATTCTTTCCTCATGTTGTATTAAGGCGTTAATAATTATGTAATAACTACATTTTAATAGCCTTTATAACGCATGAACGACTGAACATGAAGAAGAATGGCTCAGGCTAAAAACAATTAAGTGAATACCCTAACTCCACTTACTCCATAATATGCCTTAATAAAGCATGATCAAAGACTTAATTAACAGTGAACAAACAGTTTATTAACAATGATTCAGGCTTAGTAAGTATTTAACTGATGCTAAACCTAATACCTAACCTTCATTAAGTTGTTAATAAGGCTTAATAACGCTTAATAAACTGTATGTTCATTGTGAATTAAGTCTTTGTTCATGCTTTGTTAATGATAATTAGGTGCAGTTATTATAAAGTGTAAATTTAAATTCATAACGAAGGCTTAGTAACAACTAAATTAAGGGCTTAGGATATGAATTAAGTAGTTACTAAGCCTAAGCCTAGTTACTAAGAAAAAATCTTAATAAACAATGTCTTTCTTCATGTTTTATTGAGGCGTAAATAAGTATGTAATGACTACTTTTAATAGCCTTAATAACACATGAACAACGACTGAACATCAAGAATGGTTCAGGCTAATAACAATTCAAATAATACCCTAACTCCACTAATTCCAGTCTTTATAAAGCATGAACAAAAACTTAATTAACAGTGAACAAACAGTTTATTAATAATGATTCAGGCTTAGTAAATATTTAACTGATGCTAAACCTAATTCCTAACCCTAACCTTTATTAAGTAGTGACTAAGCCTTAATCATGCTTAATAAACTGTATGTTCAATATGAATTAAGTCCTTGTTCATGCTTTATTAAGGTTAATTAAGGTGTAGTTAATATAAAGTGGTAAATATGGCCGTGTATCACATATATCTTCATTTCTAACCCTGAAATGGCCAGTTCTTTAGCTCCTCAGGAACGTCGTGAATATCCAGACGTGCCATTCCACGGCAACAAGACGAGCCTTTTGACTCTGGCTCATGACGGATCGCCCGACCTCACGACGCGAAACGGGAACCCGAGCACAAAAGAACCCGCGGGGAAGGACTCACCCAAGACTTTGAGAAGTTCGTCGAAATTCTCACTGCTCTTCATCTTCCAGTTGCCAGAAAAGTTAGGCATGACGGCGGCGGCGGCGGCGGTCGCAGGCGACGGGCACAAAAGCGAGCGTTTGTGTCAGTGTTGTAGAGCAGCAGCAGCAGCCTCCTCTCCTCCACCGTCTGTCCGTGTCGGGTCGCTGCCTCCGTCTTCACTGCTCTGATCCCGGCGGCGGCGTCAACCCTCTCTCTCTCTCTCTCGCACACTCGCACACTCTGCTCCTGCTGTGCACTTTAAATGGGAAAGGACCCTCCCACTTTGAGATGAATGCCACCGACAAATTACACCCACCTCATTACACCCACCTCATTAAACCCACCTCATTAAACCCACCTCATTACACCCACCTCATTACACCCACCTCATTAAACCCACCGTAAAACATGCACGAGAGCCGGGCGACGTGGAACAAAAATTAATATCCCGATGACGATACCGCGCGTCGGTCCAACGGAAGGCGTATCGTATCGGCCGAGGTTTGATCGTCGGACGGATGTCAGGTTCCTGCCATTTAATCACAAAAGTTAGGGAACATCGCCTCGTACGATTGCACTATTTTCACTTTTGTAACATTTTCCGCTATAAATGAGATACTCGATGTTTCAATTTACCGTATTTTCCGGATTATAAGTCATTCCGGAGTAAAAGTCGCACCAGTCAATAACAAATAATATCACATATGAGTCGCTCCAGAGTATAAGTATTTAAGTATAAGTATAAGTCACACCCCGGCCAAAACTATGAAAGTGCGACTTATAGTCCGGAAAATACGGTATTTGTTATTTTCACACTTGCAACCGCATTTCATACTCCAGTTTATCCGCCTGAAGAGTGGGTCCAGCTCGACTCAGACGGTCCCTCATCTGCCTGAAGAGTGGGTCCAGCTCGACTCAGACGGTCCCTCTTCTGCCTGAAGAGTGGGTCCAGCTCGACTCAGACGGTCCCTCATCTGCCTGAAGAGTGGGTCCAGCTCGACTCAGACGGTCCCTCATCTGCCTGAAGAGTGGGTCCAGCTCGACTCAGACGGTCCCTCATCTGCCTGAAGAGTGGGTCCAGCTCGACTCAGACGGTCCCTCATCTGCCTGAAGAGTGGGTCCAGCTCCAGTCTCCCTCGCGTCCGTCTGTGAGAGTCAGATCTCTCCTTCACTCTGGAACTCCTCCAGGTTTCTACTTTTTCCCAAGGAGGTTTTTTGTAGTTTTTCCTGGCCGAGAAGGAGAGTCTAAGGACATCGTCCCTCGCCACCACAGACATTGTTGATTCATTTTTCATCGTCGCCCTCTGAGGCAACTGTGATTTTGGGCATTACAAAAATAAATTGAATTGAGTTTAACTTGTATATGTTTTTTTCTTCTCTATTATGCATTTTTGTCCAGAAAACACGGTAATATCACATATAAGTCGCTCCGGAGTATAAGTATATAAGTATATAAGTCGCACCCCGGCCAAAACTATGAAAAAAGGTGTGACTTATAGTCTGGAAAATACGGTATCTTCAAAGCCATCGACAATCACAAAATTATCTAAATTTCAATACATCGCCCATTGTTCACCCTTAATGTATGTCACATTCTCAGTACAATGCGCCTTAATAAACACGAAGAAAGTCTTAGTAACTGCTTAATTAATACCATAACTGCTAAACGAAGCCGTTAAGCCTGAATCGTTGTTAATAAACTGTTAGTTGACTATTGATTAAGTCTTAGTTAAACTTAAATAAATTGTGTTGTCATTATAAAGTGTGACCGTTGTTGAAGATAACTTTTCTGTTTGAGGGTTTCGCTTGTCTCCATGGAGATGCTAATGCCCGGAATGTTCCACCGTATGGCATTAAACGTGTCGATCTTGCATTTATTCAGTTACAGAAGTTGCTTTTTAATCAGCGCAGATATAACGCACGGAGATTGTTCTTTTTCTCCGCCTTTTCGCACGACCTTTTAACGGAAAGTGACCCGGTTATTCTTATTATCATTCATTATTCATCTGAACTGAAAAAAGCGCCATCAAACATTCATTCATTTCACAGCTCTCCCCCTTGAACTGAACTTGACTCCATCGGCGGCCTGTTGGGAACGAGTCGCTTCTGTGCGTTTCAATCGGAGCGGCAAGAAAAATCCACACGTCCTTCGATTCATCGTCAACGGCACGTTCTATTCACCGTAGGCAACTATGACATCAAAGCGTCGCTGAATAAATACACGCGTTCATCGTCTTTGTTTCCTTGAGGCGCAAAGCGAAAACGATCGCACGTAAACGATGAATAACAACGTAATAGTGATCATTACCAGTGCGGCGTGTATTCAGCCGAGGCAACGTCGACCGATTCCCCCGTAGATCTCCCTCCTGCTCCATTCACCTCAGCTGTCCCCCAAGGGTCGGTCCTCGGCCCACTCCTTTTCATCCTGGTCCTCAGTTCCACTCCTTCGCCGGTGACATTGATCTTCACCTCTTACCGGATCCATAACTCCTGCCACTCACGGCGTGCCAGGAAAGTCCAGAATGATACAATGTCGCTCAGTATTTGCAAAACAGATATGATTAATTCTGTGTTGTGAAATATTCCGGGGGAACGACAAAAAAAAAAGAAAACGATCAGTTCTCTGACTTTGTCTCAGAAACGTTACATCGTGCACCGTTAATTAGTAATCGTACAAAACTAATAAAAGTAGTAGTTTGTAAAGGTCTTAACTACAGTGTTAACAGGAGGGATAAGGTAAGGTAAGGTATAGACGAGGGGCATTTTGTTCTTTGCAAAGGGCATTTGATTTACATTTGAATTGTGATTTTTATTTTTATTGTGAATCAAATTTAACCCTCACTTTTCATCATAAACATTTGTTTCTTTATTGTCTGCAGCAGTACAAAGGTCCGTCACGTTTGGGTAAGTGGTTCTTAAGGTGACACATGGATTCCTCTGAAGTTCAAATATTCACTGACTTTAGGGTTAATTTAAGCCACATTTTTGGGCTAGTCCTCGTTTAGAAGTTCTCAGTGGAGGAAAGTAACAAAGTACAAAAGTGAAAGTACTGCACTTAACTTTTACTCCACTCATGTTTTAACTGGATTGAAAAGTAAGAACTGCTATTTGTTTGGTTTCAGGGGTTATTTTAGTGCGTCCTGCTTTAGTCCTGCTTTAGTCCTGCTTTAGTCCTGCTTTAGACCTGCTTTAGTCCTGCTTTAATCCTGCTTTAGTCCTGCTTTAGTCCTGCTTTAGTCCTGCTTTAGACCTGCTTTAGACCTGCTTTAGTCCTGCTTTAGACCTGCTTTAGTCCTGCTTTAGTCCTGCTTTAGTCCTGCTTTAGTCCTGCTTTAGACCTGCTTTAGACCTGCTTGGTCCTGCTTTAGTCCTGCTTTGGTCCTGCTTTAATCCTGCTTTAGTCCTGCTTTAGTCCTGCTTTAGTCCTGCTTTAGTCCTGCTTTAGACCTGCTTTAGTCCTGCTTTAGACCTGCTTTAGTCCTGCTTTAGACCTGCTTTAGTCCTGCTTTAGTCCTGCTTTAGTCCTGCTTTAGACCTGCTTTAGACCTGCTTTAGTCCTGCTTTAGACCTGCTTTAGTCCTGCTTTAGACCTGCTTTAGTCCTGCTTTAATCCTGCTTTAGACCTGCTTTAGTCCTGCTTTAATCCTGCTTTAGACCTGCTTTAGTCCTGCTTTAATCCTGCTTTAGACCTGCTTTAGTCCTGCTTTAGACCTGCTTTAGTCCTGCTTTAGTCCTGCTTTAGACCTGCTTTAGTCCTGCTTTAGTCCTGCTTTAGACCTGCTTTAGTTCTGCTTTAGTTCTGCTTTAGACCTGCTTTAGTCCCGCTTTAGACCCGCTTTAGACCCGCTTTAGTCCCGCTTTAGTCCCGCTTTAGACCCGCTTTAGACCCGCTTTAGACCCGCTTTAGTCCCGCTTTAGTCCCGCTTTAGTCCTGCTTTAGTCCTGCTTTAGACCTGCTTTAGTCCTGCTTTAGTCCTGCTTTAGTCCTGCTTTAGTCCTGCTTTAGACCTGCTTTAGTCCTGCTTTAGTCCTGCTTTAGTCCTGCTTTAGACCTGCTTTAGACCTGCTTGGTCCTGCTTTAGTCCTGCTTTGGTCCTCCTTTATACCTGGTTTGGTCCTGTTTTAGTCCTGCTTTAGTCCTGCTTTAATCCTGCTTTAGTCCTGCTTTAGTCCTGCTTTAGTCCTGCTTTAGTCCTGCTTTAGACCTGCTTTAGTCCTGCTTTAGTCCTGCTTTAGTCCTGCTTTAGTCCTGCTTTAGTCCTGCTTTAGACCTGCTTTAGTCCTGCTTTAATCCTGCTTTAGACCTGCTTTAGTCCTGCTTTAATCCTGCTTTAGTCCTGCTTTAGTCCTGCTTTAGACCTGCTTTAGTCCTGCTTTAGACCTGCTTTAGTTCTGCTTTAGACCTGCTTTAGTTCTGCTTTAGTTCTGCTTTAGACCTGCTTTAGTTCTGCTTTAGTTCTGCTTTAGACCTGCTTTAGACCCGCTTTAGACCCGCTTTAGTCCCGCTTTAGACCCGCTTTAGACCCGCTTTAGTCCCGCTTTAGTCCCGCTTTAGACCCGCTTTAGACCCGCTTTAGACCCGCTTTAGTCCCGCTTTAGTCCCGCTTTAGTCCCGCTTTAGACCCGCTTTAGACCCGCTTTAGACCCGCTTTAGACCCGCTTTAGTCCCGCTTTAGACCCGCTTTAATCCTGCTTTAGACCTGTTTTAGTCCTGCTTTAGACCTGCTTTAGACCCGCTTTAGACCTGCTTTAGACCCGCTTTAGACCTGCTTTAGTCCTGTTTTAGTCCTGCTTTAGACCTGCTTTAATCCTGCTTTAGACCTGCTTTAGTCCTGCTTTAATCCTGCTTTAGACCTGCTTTAGTCCTGCTTTAGACCTGCTTTAGTCCTGCTTTAGTCCTGCTTTAGACCTGCTTTAGACCTGCTTTAGACCTGCTTTAGTCCTGCTTTAGACCTGCTTTAGTTCTGCTTTAGACCTGCTTTAGTTCTGCTTTAGTTCTGCTTTAGACCTGCTTTAGTCCCGCTTTAGACCCGCTTTAGACCCGCTTTAGTCCCGCTTTAGTCCCGCTTTAGACCCGCTTTAGACCCGCTTTAGACCCGCTTTAGTCCCGCTTTAGTCCCGCTTTAGTCCTGCTTTAGACCTGCTTTAGTCCTGCTTTAGTCCTGCTTTAGTCCTGCTTTAGACCTGCTTTAGTCCTGCTTTAGTCCTGCTTTAGTCCTGCTTTAGACCTGCTTTAGACCTGCTTGGTCCTGCTTTAGTCCTGCTTTGGTCCTCCTTTATACCTGGTTTGGTCCTGTTTTAGTCCTGCTTTAGTCCTGCTTTAATCCTGCTTTAGTCCTGCTTTAGTCCTGCTTTAGACCTGCTTTAGTCCTGCTTTAGACCTGCTTTAGTCCTGCTTTAGACCTGCTTTAGTCCTGCTTTAGTCCTGCTTTAGTCCTGCTTTAGACCTGCTTTAGTCCTGCTTTAATCCTGCTTTAGACCTGCTTTAGTCCTGCTTTAATCCTGCTTTAGTCCTGCTTTAGTCCTGCTTTAGACCTGCTTTAGTCCTGCTTTAGACCTGCTTTAGTTCTGCTTTAGACCTGCTTTAGTTCTGCTTTAGTTCTGCTTTAGACCTGCTTTAGTTCTGCTTTAGTTCTGCTTTAGACCTGCTTTAGACCCGCTTTAGACCCGCTTTAGTCCCGCTTTAGACCCGCTTTAGACCCGCTTTAGTCCCGCTTTAGTCCCGCTTTAGACCCGCTTTAGACCCGCTTTAGACCCGCTTTAGTCCCGCTTTAGTCCCGCTTTAGACCCGCTTTAGACCCGCTTTAGACCCGCTTTAGACCCGCTTTAGTCCCGCTTTAGACCCGCTTTAATCCTGCTTTAGACCTGTTTTAGTCCTGCTTTAGACCTGCTTTAGACCTGCTTTAGACCTGCTTTAGACCCGCTTTAGACCTGCTTTAGTCCTGTTTTAGTCCTGCTTTAGACCTGCTTTAGTCCTGCTTTAGACCTGCTTTAGTCCTGCTTTAGACCTGCTTTAGACCTGCTTTAGTCCTGCTTTAGTCCTGCTTTAGACCTGCTTTAGACCTGTTTTAGTCCTGCTTTAGACCTGCTTTAGTCCTGCTTTAGACCTGCTTTAGTCCTGCTTTAGACCTGCTTTAGTCCTGTTTTAGTCCTGCTTTAGACCTGCTTTAGACCTGCTTTAGACCTGCTTTAGACCTGCTTTAGTCCTGCTTTAGTCCTGCTTTAGACCTGCTTTAGTCCTGTTTTAGTCCTGCTTTAGACCTGCTTTAGTCCTGCTTTAGACCTGCTTTAGACCTGTTTTAGTCCCGCTTTAGACCGTTTTAGTCCTGCTGGTTCTCAGAAAGACAAATCATTTCTTGTAAATGTTAGAGATGTTTTAGCTTCTTGTACAAACTACTTGAGCTTCAAAAACGCTGGACCAAACTGTTCTTGAGGAAAATAAAAAGAGAAAGAGTTTTCAAGTTGTTGCTAACGAGGACTGTGGAACTGGAGTGCCCTTGCCTTGATTAGAAAAGCCTTTTAGTTCATCCTTTTATGTCTGTAGTTTCCTCTTCAATCTTCTGCATTTGTTCATTCAGAAATAAAGGTTCAGACCAGAGGCGGAGCCAGACATTCTGAACATGGGGCTTAAAGAAAGGGAGAGGGTTCATTCAGGCCGATATGATGTGGTTTTAGTGCAGTTACACAGAGTGACCCTCCAAAGACAGACCATGGCTCCTCCCTCCACTAAACACAGCAGAGGTCGCAGCATTTAGGCCTTAGTTATTTTATTACTTGCTTTACGGATCCGCCGCACTTAGATTATTGATTTCTACAATATAAATAAAATAAATTATTAGGCTGAGCAAAATAATATGTCTATTTGCCGTGACCCGACCGACTTAGAAACTAGCCGACTGAAAAAAATATATCAGCATTTTGTTGAAAAAACGTCAAAATCTTTTATTTTTCAATTATTTCGCCGACTCACCGACCGGTCTTTCCAAAACTGCCATGTCGAATATTTTTATCACGTTGTTAACCCTGTTTTTCAACCCCAAAGAACTGATGACGCATTGCGCAACGCATGTTTTCTTATATTCAGTCCTTCCCATGTGTCTGTAACGAAACAGAGCGCATACAAGGTTGATATATTGCTTTATACCAGTTAGGTTGTTTCTGACGGCACCGTCCGTGCCGCGCGTGGTCCGTGCCGCGTGCCCCGGGTGGCCCGTGGCCCGTACCCCGGGTGGCCCGTGGCCCGTACCCCGGGTGGCCCGTGCCCCGTGCCCCGTGCCGCGCGTGGTCCGTGCCGCGCGTTGTTTGTGCTGCGCGTTGTTTGTGCCGTCCGTGCCGCGCGTGATCCGTGCGTGTTGTCAATGCGTTTTCAACGCGCCGCCTGTAACAGACTTTGCAGCGTCAGTGTCGGTGTTGGACGACCTCTCCTTACAATGTCTAACTTTTGAAAAGTTCATCTTGAGAAAGGCGTTAATAATTATATCCTCGACCAAATCGATATATTGTCCTCCTTCCACATTGTGGGTTGAAAAAACAGTTTAGTAGTACACAGATTAATGTGTCTGTCAAATCAAGTTTCCTAGTTCTGAGGTTCTGCTTAGCCCCGCCCATAGGACCTGCCTCTCAATATTGCTGATCCAATCAAAAGACATGCATGTGATGCACCTGCTGCTCCTGTGTAACAGCAGCAGACGTACAAGAGCCAACTCTGAAGCTGATTGGTTGACACATCATTTTCATTTCCATTCACTTTAAGCCATAAGCACCCTCACTGTTGAGTCTGAAGGCCTCAGCAGGTTTTAGATCCCTGGCAACACATGACGGCTGAATATGATTGGATCAAAGATCTAACATAAAGACCAGCCTCCAAATCTGAACCTGGGACAGAAGCAGTGCAACAAGAGGAAAGACATGAAATGAAGACTATAAGTCTTACTCTGGGGAATAATTTAATACATATTTGAGGGAAAATATATGTATTTTTAAATCATATTCTGATTATGTTTAGGCCAGCAGAGAAGGCCTTGCTGGTCCTGACGGCCCACCACTGCCAAGATGGCAACGGTGGTCTAAGAACAGTTTCTTTCTCTCATGAACACATTAACCATAATTTATTCACGGCACTGTTCACTTTCTGCACTACATGTGTAAACTCAACTGCACATTTGTGTACGTAGTAAGCCAATTTTTTATCCTATAGCAGTTTTTCTTTTTGACTTTTTTTTATATAGGCTGGTTTATCATTGTTCATTGTTTTTATGTTGCACTGAATCACCAAAGCGAGTTCCTATGTTTGAATTCTGTTCATTGACAACGGCGATAAACCGATTCTGATTCTGATTCTGATTCTTTGGACGGGAGGAAGCTGGAGAACCCCCAGTAACAGGGTTTTGTATATTCTAACATTTTTAATGACCATTTTGGCTCGATGCTTTGTGTTTTCATGTTTATTTTCGGTTGATCTAGTTTTTAAAAGTTCATGTTGTTAACAGTTTTATGAATTCAAACTGATTCCGAGTGTTAATTCATATTAAAATACACCTTCCATCAACCGTGATACGTTCAAAATCTGAAGTTGACAAAAGCTCAGGAATCAGGAATTGAAATGACATTCTTGAAGTTGGACTAGTACACCTCTATGCTGCCACCTGGTGGCCAACAAGCAAACCACAGCCAGACTTGCCGTTAGAAGTCTCGATCGTAAAAGTGTTTGTTTTCCCAGTCATGCATTAAAACGGAACAGAAACACTTAAAAACTCCCAAGAAGTTCAGAAATCAAAGCATTTAAGCGTGTCTCTGGCGATTCTTTAATTTTGACCAAAATCTCATACATTTCACAGCCTTTGATAGGGTTGAGGTGCATTCTGGGATATAATAATTCAACTATTATGTACCAGAATGAGATATATATGAGATACAATAAGAGATAAGACAATAAACCCTATATTAACCCTAACTCATAATGGGGAAATTCAAGTGTTGCAACACATTAGGTACAGAAACAGAGATTAGGAACAAAAGTATAATAATAAAAGCAGATAATTTAGAAATAACCACTAAAGACACAAATGACTCAATCTGACAAAGAACTAATGGAGAACACAGACATGTACGTGCAGAGCGTTTGTACAAACAGGCCCGTCAGTTCATCATACACTCACCGGCCACTTTATTAGGTACAACTGTCCAACTGCTTGTTAATGCATCAGCCAATCAGATAACAGCAACTTAATGCATTTAGCCATGTAGACTTGGTCAAGAGGATCTGCTGCAGTTCAAACCGAGCATCAGAACGGGGATAAAAAGGTGATTTAATTGACTTTGAACGTGGCGTGGTTGTTGGTGCCGGACGGGCTGGTCTGAGTGTTTCAGAAACTGCTGATCTACTGGGATTTTCACACACAACCATCTCTAGGGTTTACAGAGAATGGTCCGAAAAAGAGAAAATATCCAGTGAGCGGCAGTTCTGTGGGCGCAAATGCCTTGTTGATGCCAGAGGTCAGAGGAGAATGGCCGGACTGGTTTAGACTGTGCCTAATATACCTACATTTTACTATATTTAGCTTTATTGTTTATGAAACATTCTTCACATGTTCTTTAAATATAATGATAATCCTGAACATTTTTACTGATTCACTATGTTGATATTCTCACCTGTAACTTCAGCATCAGGATTTGGTTGAATTTGAGGTTTGTTTTGTGAAGAACATACTTTCTGACAGGAATGAAAAAGCCATTGAGAAATATGCTGCTTCTTCCATTTTTCTCTCATGTACGCGGACAACAGCGTCGACTGCGTACATTTGCATATCATATCCAGAACGCACAGACGGCAAAGCATTGATGTACAAGCTGAATAAGAGAGGCCCCAGGATTAACCCCTGGGGCACACCAACGTTATATGCCAGATGGGATGAGTGACTGCTTGTTTTCTGTGTTTTAAAAAAATGACTTCATCAGTTTACGGTGTTGTGTGAGAAGTTGAATTTTGACAATGGTGACTGATGGTGTCGAAGGCCAAGAAAACAGCACCAACTACACCTCCTTTGTGTAGTTTAGATGTAACACATTCAATAAAGAAACAAGTTGCAAGTTTGTGTGGCGAGTTGTTCAGATCTCTGCTCTGCCACACATCTCTCAGCAATTTTCGGCAACAAACACCGGCAAAATGCAGATAGGTCTGAAGTTTGTGACCTTAGTCGCATTCACTGGCCTCCACATCTGTTACATTCAGCATTATAGTTATGGGGCCTGTGAGTGTCTCTTTGTGCGTCCAACAGAATCAGAACAATATCGCGTCCAGCCTAAATGCATCCTTAGATTTTGAGTTGGCCTTATTATTTGGTTCATTGTTGGTTGGGAGACGTCATTCAAAGAGAACATAGGTTCATATATATTTAATGACTCTATGGGTGGTGTTGTCCTTTTGTAGATCTGTTCTGTCCTTGAAAGGATAAGTAGTTTCTTGGGTGATAATGTGAGCTGGCCTTTATTAGAAAAGCCCTATTACGGTACATTCGTTTCAGATTTTTGGCGTTTGATTTGATTTCCCTTATTGTAATGTTTACAAAAGGTTTCACGCAAAAATGACCCTTGTGTAACAAGTTTTTGATGGAAACATTTATTCAAACACATGTGTAACACTGGTTAGGTGTTCCGTGGGTGGAGTCTGCTTTAATTACAAAGCAGGTCAGTCAGTGTGGGTCAAAGCCTTAAAGGCAGCTTTTATTGAAAAAGTGACAAAAACAAAAAAGCAAACCATCACCAATAACTATAATAAAATCACCCACTAAAGTGAGCCCCAATCCTCCCCAGCAACCTCAGGACGACTGTTAAAAACTTGTTTAAAATAACCAATATAAAACTGCACAAAAACTATATCAAACGGACTATATCAAACGGCAAGCCGCACTTAGCCTGTAAACAAAAATGCGGTTGCAATGTTTGAACAGTTACATTAGGTAAATAATATAAAACATAAAAGCGTACCTTTAAAAACAACACAGGACTTTTAGACCCTTTAAAATGAATGAAATATACAAATCAGTTAAAACATCAAAGAGCAATCATCTCACCAGCCACCACATGTGCTTCAGCCTGCCCAGGAAGAGGAAGTGACCCCTGACCTTTATAATCTCATGAGCCTGAGCTTGCCTTGCCACACATCCTCCGGTCTCATCCCCATCGATCAGGGCTTCCATGTCAGGACAGGTCGCTCTGTGTTCATCCATTTGGCACTCTTCCCCTCTGGGCCGGAACTCAACCCAGGTCCTCTCACCCAGGAAATAATCATACCTAAAAGGAAAGTTTGAGTTAATCCAGTTGGTAACAGTAGTTTACTTTCAAACCAAAACACATTCAAATACATTTACGACGAGGCAGTATATGGGTTTCTCAGAGTGTCCTCCGCTGTGGCCATTATGAGGCATCCTTTACCCTTCTGCAGATTTAAACTCTCTCTGCAGTTGGAGAAACTCTTGAAATGGTGCCGTTGGCCTTCAGCGTCTTCATCATATTACATTCATATTATGTTCCTGCAAGTCACAAATGATGCACAGATTATGAAGCAAATAAATGTGAATAATAAAGTTTTCAAAAGACCAACCTTGCTAGATGATCCGCTCGATTCGCACGGTGCAGACGTCAAAAGACACGTCGTACGCTACTTCTTCCAGAACGACATTGTACACTGTAGAAAAAGATCATGTTTGTACGTTTATCCTGGCAGTGAAACAGCAGAATGTTCCTTTACCATAATCGATGCTGCTGCTCAGTGTAACTTCACAGGCTTTGGCCACGCGGTGCTGGTTGTTGATTTGGCCTTTCTTTTGCACGCCACAGTTTTCTTAAAGTGTATCAAATAAATTCAGAGATAGATTAATACTATTTTAACCACTCAAAATCCATATGGCATATTGCTACGGCCTGAATTGTAATACCGTCAGCGCACAGGCATTCATCGTCTTGGCAGCGTCTCAGTATCTGGCCGTCTTTCATTTGTGGGTGATAATACTTTATACATTTTCTTTCTAAATTGTTAAAATTAAAAAAGTTAAAATGATATATTTATAAAGTAGTGTGTTGATGCTGTGTTGTACATAAATACAGTTGTGCAGAGCCAGGATTGTGACCAAATGGACTTTAACTGCAGTTGATTTATAATAGTACCTAACAAAAATGCTTTTGTTGTTGATGGGGTATATGGAGCCATTTCAGCTTTTGAAACTGCATTGTTGATGGTCTCTTCGTGTGTGCCTCCTGAAGCGTGCGGGTTTATGTGGACAACCTTCAGGACTGAAGTCCGAACGCCTTTTGGCTGAAAAAGACCAGACAATGATCATTAGTGAACACGGTTAAGCTTTAGTTCTTACCACAATGCGTAGTGGCTTCACAACTCCATCGAAGTCCCGCCCGTCCTTTACAACGGATTTAACTTCAATGTTTTTTTGACCTTCGTCCTTGGGTATAATAATAAAGGGCACAGCGCGAGTGGAAGAGCCTCCCACTTTCGCCTGCTGAGAAAATGTGCCACGCTTCGATGCTGAACTGCAAACATGTGGGTGTTCTATGAGTTCAACACGCGCCTGTGGAAGAAAGAGAAATGGGTGAGTCAATCATAGTTTCAATTGTTCAATTATATTGGTAAATGAAGTATAACTTTACATTGATGGGATCATCAATGTAGTTGTGAGTAATTGCTCTAATTTCAATCTGTTCTCCAACCGCCGCAGAATACAGAAGTTTAAGCTCCCCAAAAAACGGTTTAAATACAACAACATCCAAAGGTTTCCCAACACAGATGCCTAAAGAAAGAAATTCAACAAAAACATTTGTGATTGTAACATTTTTGTAATATATGTAGATATAAACCTCTCTTACCAGTATTTTCTGACAGACTAATGCCAGTGAACAGCCAGGTTGTGGTGGAGTCTTTTAAGCGAAAGGCCATTTCAGTTTCACTAAAAACAGAGACAATTATCTCAATCTCAAAACACAGTCACATTTATGGATGCCGATCTTACCAAATGGGTTTTCCAGCACACTGAGGGATTTTGAAGTTAACCCGCTGCCGGCTTTCTGGAAATGATGATTGAGAAGTAATTTCACTGCTGTCCATGTAACTGGTGTCCTCCTCATCTGGAGAGGCGGAATTTGGTTTTGGTGTTATGATAGCACATTATGAATAAATCATGTAATATACACATAATGTAATCTACAATGACCTACCCAGAGTGGTAATGGCATCAAACAAAGTGCCAGATCGCTTGTTTCTAGCAGGATCATGACATTTGGCCTCTAAAAATAAAGCAAAAGGTATTTAAGAGAGCTGTTTATGTCAGATGTGAATGCGTTACCATTTCTGTGAAGAGTCCCAGACGCTGTATCAGTTTGAAACATAAGCCCTGCATCATAAAACACTCCCATGCTGTTTCTGCCTCCGCCTGGGGTGCAGCCGGTGTCGGCCTTCTCCACCATCTCCCACACCTGAACACACGCCAAAAGCATTTGAACTCGATGGATCACCTCCAGTATTTTCATGAAAAACTTGCCTTTTTCTGTGTGAGGAGGTGCTCATTGTTCAGGACATAAACACCTTTGTCCACGGCCACCAGTCCCACAGTGGCACCCGGGTCTCCAGTGACCTTCAGATTAAATGTTGTCCCCGGCTCATTTGACAGGACAGGAGTCTTTGTCTTTGCTTCTAGCTTCAGCTAAAAACAAAAACAAAATTGATTACAACTTTCACTTTATTTATTTTTTTCAGACTAAATTCTTAATAATATATATAGAACTCCAAGTGTGCACTTACATCAATGTCATGTGACAGGCATCTTGTACTTCTTAAGTATAAGTCCTAATTTTAAGTCCTTAGAAAGCTCAACATTTTATAAAGGAGGTCCTTAAGATTTACAATTATTTGTCATATTTCTTTGTATGTAAATATGTGTATTGATCTGTAAACATAAGATTGTTGTCTTGTAGATTGTCTCTTACCGTGCCCATACAAGCGTCCTCCACATCCACCCACACAGAGTCGGACACCTCTTCAGTGGGACTGGGGTGGGAGTAAACTATGAGTCGAAATGATGGTAACATTTGTTTGGTGACTGGGATAATCACAGGAACAGGTATTTGACCTGAAAATTGTCTCCCAAAGCCGACCAACTGACCCCTGCTTAGGATCTAAATGATCAAATATGAATTCATTTCATTTACAAGTAAAAGAGCTCATATTACCCCAATTCTGAAATCTATTTGTCTGTGAAAATGTTGTATAAATAAACACACTGACCAGATATGTAATTTCACATCTTTTAACTTGGCTGTTCAGCTTTAGTTCGACCACAAGATCAGACCCTAACTTCAAATCTGATGACATTACATCTACAACAGAAAATATGACATAACAATCAAACTAATCTGCCCACAAGCCAAATAATAAAATATAAAAAAACTTTCATTCAAACTAAATGCATGAACAAGCGTATCTGTTGTAGAAGGAGCTACTGTGACAACAGTCTTTCATCCAACAAGATGTTCAAAGTAGATTAGAGTGAAACTCGCTTAAACACCAATTCTGTCGTGGTAAAGATTCTTTCCCTGAATTACTCTAAAATACTCACTTATATGAATGTAATTATTGGTGTTTGTCTCGTGAGGCTCCGCCACCATCGACGCTGTGGTCTGTCTTTCAGGGCGAAGTCGGTCAACATTGGTCCTTGCCTAAATTGACATAATGATTTTAATTTGCGATAAAAAGACAATAACGTTCACGACTCTAATGCGTTTCCATATTTCTCTGCTGCACACAGTAATGGGCAGGCTCTTATACGACGCCCTGGTGTAGATTCTTCCTCTGGTCCTGCTGTCGGCTCCAGTTGTGACTTGGGCGTTCGGATCAGGATCCACCGCACTGCCCAACACGACCGGGACGTCCTGTGCTGGCGTCCCATCAGGGTTAGTAACAGTCACCTGACAACAACAACAACAACAACAACAACAACAACAACAACAACAACAACAACAACAACAACAACAACAACAACAACAACAACAACAACAACAACAACAACAACAACAACAACAACAACAACAACAACAACAACAACAACAACAACAACAACAACAACAACAACAACAACAACAACAACAACAACAACAACAACAACAACAACAACAACAACAACAAACAACGTTATTGCTAATAATGACAAAGATGTATATTGTACTTCACAAAGTTATTACCGTGACATGGAATGACGTTCCGGCTTTGAAATATCTTGGTGTTTTATCAAAGTTGATGACGTAAAGTGATTTAACAATTTGTTTATTTCTTAACTGTCCCTCAACCATTTCACTTCCTACAAAAAAGAAAAGAAAATACAGTAAGTAGGAACATAATACTGCATGCATGTGTTTTTGGGCTCACCACTTCCTGTGTGCACCGTGGCGGTCACGAATAAAGATCCTCCAACCAGATCTTCAACGTTTGGGACCGTTTTGAGGACGTGATCCTTCTGCAGCGTGGCATGACCGTTTCCCCCAGAAATCTAACGGGTCAGCAGAGTTACAGAGCATTATTGACATGTAAAAGAGTATTATTTATGAGGCACATGGAGGAAGAATATAGTATATAATAGTATTAAGCAGATGGAGTACAACATGGAACCAACAACATGAAGTATATCTAAAAATGTAACACTGACCGACATTCTTTGCAGTGAGGACGGGAAAACCTTTCGATTTCCATCTTTCATGACTCCAAACACTACATAGGCCGCACCATCAACTTCTTTTCCAAACAAATAACTGAAACCATAAAGACACATGACCCTATAATCTACGATGACCTTATAACAAGCATTATTTTAATACCAAAATAATTGTTTTTGCATTTCAACACTTGGATAAACTACTGACGTGGCTCTGACGTCGACTCTGAACGACTCTCTGTCACAATAGTAGAAAGTACTTTCAGATGTCAGCTTCACTTCATAACTGGGCAGCACTGAAAATATAATATACAATATAGATATGATCTTACTCTTCAATTTCCACCGATGCCCTTTTGACCTCTAGAGAAATGTACCGTATTCTTTAACCTCAAACTCAGCAGAGGAAAGAAACTGTGGGTTGCTTTTAAGCCGGGACACAATTTTCCATCGGCCAATACTGTGGATGGACAGAGAGGGTTAGAAAAAGACACACAATACAACAAGTAGCCAAAGAAATGAAATCAAAGTAATCCATAATAACGACTAACCTGGCGCATTCACCCAGTTGGTATGATCCAGAACCCATGCCGGCTTTGAGTGGGACAGGATTCAGCGGGCCTCTCCTTGAACCGACACCTTAACGTGGTGGAGGGGTTTGAGTGCCCGAATGATCCCGGGAGCTATGTTGTCCGGGGCTTCATGCCCCTGGTAGGGTCTCCCAAGGCAAACAGGTCCTAGGTGACGGGTCAGACAAAGATCGGTTCAGAAGCCCTCTATGATGACAACACGAACAAGGCAGTTTACGTCGCCCGGATCGGCGTCACTGGGGCCCCATCCTGGAGCCAGGCCTGGGATGGGTGCTCCATGGCGAGCGCCTGGTGGCCGGGTCTTACCCCACAGGGCCCGAAAGAGCGACGTGGGGCCGCCCTCCCGTGGGCCCACCACCCGCAGGAGGATCCATAAGGGGCCGGTGCAGAGAGATCTGGGCGGCAGTCGACGGCAGGGGCCTCGGCGACCAGATCTCCAGACACAGAGACTAACTCTGGGGACATGGAATGTCACCTCGCTGGGGGGGAAAGAGCCTGAGCTTGTGCGGGAGGTTGAGCGATACCGACTAGATATAGTCGGCCTCACCTCCACGCACAGTTTGGGCTCTGGAACCCATCTCCTCGAGAGGGGCTGGACGCTCCACTTCTCTGGTGTTGCCCGCGGGGAGAGGCGGCGGGCTGGTGTGGGCTTGCTGATAGCCCCTCAGCTCAGCCGCCACGTGTTGGAGTTTACCCCGGTGAACGAGAGGGTCGCGTCCCTCCGCCTTCGGGTGGGGGACAGGTCTCTCACTGTTGTGGCGGCCTACGGGCCGAACAGCAGTGCAGAGTACCCGGCCTTCTTGGAGTCCTTGGGAGGGGTACTGGACAGTGCACCGACCGGGGACTCCGTTGTTCTACTGGGGGACTTCAACGCCCACGTGGGCAATGACAGTGACACCTGGAGAGGGGTGATCGGGAAGAACGGCTTCCCCGATCTGAACCCGAGCGGTGTTCAGTTATTGGACTTCTGTGCTAGCCACGGATTGTCCATAACGAACACCATGTTCAAGCACAAGGGTGTCCATCAGTGCACATGGCACCAGGACACCCTAGGCCAGAGGTCAATGATCGACTTTGTTGTCGTGTCATCAGACCTCCGGCCCGGAGGAGTTAGAGGAAGTGTCTGGGGAGAAGGAAGTCTGGGAGTCCCTGCTTAGACTGCTGCCCCCGCGACCCAGCCCCGGATAAAGCGGCAGAAGATGGATGGATGGATGGAGGATTCAGCGGGATGACAACGCCCTGAGGTGTCTGAACGAAGCAACACGTGAACATGGTCAAGTGTATCTAAAGAGGAACAAGGTAACCTTTCTGCTGCAGAGTCCACCACCTGCGTTTGTCTGATTGGTTAATCCGCCTGTCAATCACTCCAAAATTGGAGCGACTGGGTTGGATTTCAGACCCTTCTGCATTTGAACAGAATGTAGGAGGGACTGGCTGGTCAGGCTAATATAGACCAGGGCGTAGCACTGTCACGGCTGCTACAAACGTTATACATGATATTGCTATTGCATTGGACAGTCATGAAGAATGTGCTGCTGTTTTGGTTGATTTAGTGGATCATTTTATTCTCTTATACATTTTTTTTTAATAGTGAGGGAGATTTCCTCACAAATAGAACTCAGCTTCTGCTGATGGCTTTCAATCTGAATTTTCTTATCTTAATAAAGGTGTTTCTCAAGGCTCTGTCCTTGGACCACTGTTATTTACAAGTTGTTGTTTTACAAAATATATAAACTCAATTGGACATTATTTTAAACACAGTAGCATCCACTTGTGCAGATGATGCAGTTCTGTATGCTAATATGCTAAGACACCTTCTTGTGCACAAGTGATTCAAAATATTCTGGATTATCTGCGGCGGCGGTTGGACCGCTTCATGCATGGAGAGTTTTTTTGAGGTTGGTCTGAATCCAGACCCTTCTGCATTTGAACAGAATGTAGGAGGGGCTGGCTGTCAGTCAATGTCTGTATCCAGACTGATTACTATTAAAAATTGAATATTTGGTATTAGCGTTAGAGTTTTGCTAGGCAGTATAGTTTTGAGTTTTGAAGGAGAAAACAGAAAACCACTGAACAGTGTTTTGTTTGTAAAAAGGCAGACTCCCAAACCTCAAATTTAATCCTTTCTTTTTTTGTTGTGGTCCATATGAGTCTTTATAATCCCAATAAAACAATTAGTTGACTAATAAAAACTTTGCAGGCCGAAACCCCCAAAATAACCATACGGCCGACACAGGATCCCCACTGTAAAATGAAATCGACATATGTAATTATCTAAAGTTATACGTCTTTTTAAATGATTCTGTATTTGTATATAAAGTGAGGACATTTGGATTTGAATTCCCAGTGAGAAATGATGGAGGGTCTGAAATGCTCGGTGCATTTCCACTGTGAGAGTCTGACGAACATGTTTTTGAGAGCCAGAATTCTTGCTGATTGGCAGGTGTTCAAATACTTATTAAATCATTGTGATTTCCGGATTATCATTATTTTTTTTAATTCTGTCTCTCACTGTGGAAATGCACCTACAATGAACATTTCTGACCCGTCCATAATCTCTAAGTGATAGAACTTGTGAAATGTATTTGTTTACAGTATTTTCACTATAAGGCGCACTTAAAAGCCTTTAGTTTTCTCAAAAAACGACTTATAATCCAGTGCGCCTTATATATGGAATAATTCTGGTTGTGCTTACTGACCGAAGCGATTTTGTGTGGTACACGTATTGTTTGGCTTTATAGTCCGGTGCGACTTATGTATGAAAAATGATTGAAAATAGCCCATTAATTGACAGCGCGCCTTATAATCCAGTGCGCCTTATAGTGGGTTAACCCTAGGAAAATACAGTATTTTCACTAAAATGTACAAACCACTGGACTAACACACCATCGACGAATCAATCACCTAAACAACTGTAGCACCACCAGAAAACCCCCGTGCACCTTTAAACACTCACCACAATCTCCACGGTAACGGAGGCGGGCCGTCCACTGGATTCATCGTTTCCAATGGGCTTAATGCCCAGCGTCAGAGCAAAGATTCTGAACTTGACTGTGACAAAAGAAAACGTTTGGGTCATGTAGAGTTTGAGTCAATATTTCAGAGCAATTTAAAGAGACATCACAATGACCTTCACTGTCGGGCGTGTACAGGGTCCTACAGGATCCTGTCAGGCGTGTACAGGGTCCTGTCGGGCGTGTACAGGGTCCTGTCGGGCGTGTACAGGATCCTGGCAGGCGTGTACAGGGTCCTGACGGGCGTGTACAGGATCCTGGCGGGCGTGTACAGGATCCTGGCGGGCGTGTACAGGGTCCTGTCGGGCGTGTACAGGGTCCTGGCGGGCGTGTACAGGATCCTGGCGGGCGTGTACAGGATCCTGGCGGGCGTGTACAGGGTCCTGTCGGGTGTGTACAGGGTCCTGGCAGGCGTGTACAGGGTCCTGTCGGGCGTGTACAGGGTCCTGTCGGGCGCGTACAGGGTCCTGGCAGGCGTGTAAAGGATCCTGGCAGGCGTGTACAGGGTCCTGTCGGGCGTGTACAGGATCCTGGCAGGCGTGTACAGGGTCCTGTCGGGCGTGTACAGGGTCCTGGCGGGCGTGTACAGGATCCTGGCGGGCGTGTACAGGGTCCTGTCGGGTGTGTACAGGGTCCTGGCAGGCGTGTACAGGGTCCTGTCGGGCGTGTACAGGGTCCTGTCGGGCGCGTACAGGGTCCTGGCAGGCGTGTAAAGGATCCTGGCAGGCGTGTACAGGGTCCTGTCGGGCGTGTACAGGATCCTGGCAGGCGTGTACAGGGTCCTGTCGGGCGTGTACAGGGTCCTGGCAGGCGTGTACAGGGTCCTGTCGGGCGCGTACAGGGTCCTGTCGGGCGCGTACAGGGTCCTGTCGGGCGCGTACAGGGTCCTGTCGGGCGCGTACAGGGTCCTGGCAGGCGGGCACAGGGTCCTGTCAGGCGCGTACAGGGTCCTGTCGGGCGCGTACAGGGTCCTGTCGGGGGCGTACAGGGTCCTGGCAGGCGTGTACAGGGTCCTGTCGGGCGCGTACAGGATCCTGGCAGGCGTGTACAGGGTCCTGGCAGGCGTGTACAGGGTCCTGGCAGGCGTGTACAGGGTCCTGTCGGGCGCGTACAGGGTCCTGTTGGGCGCGTACAGGGTCCTGGCAGGCGTGTACAGGATCCTGGCAGGCGTGTACAGGGTCCTGTCGGGCGTGTACAGGGTCCTGTCGGGCGTGTACAGGGTCCTGGCGGGCGTGTACAGGGTCCTGTCGGGCGTGTACAGGGTCCTGGCAGGCGTGTACAGGATCCTGGCAGGCGTGTACAGGGTCCTGTCGGGCGTGTACAGGATCCTGGCAGGCGTGTACAGTGTCCTGTCGGGCGTGTACAGGGTCCTGGCAGGCGTGTACAGGGTCCTGTCGGGCGCGTACAGGGTCCTGGCAGGCGGGCACAGGGTCCTGTCAGGCGCGTACAGGGTCCTGTCGGGCGCGTACAGGGTCCTGTCGGGGGCGTACAGGGTCCTGGCAGGCGTGTACAGGGTCCTGGCAGGCGCGTACAGGGTCCTGGCAGGCGGGCACAGGGTCCTGGCAGGCGGGCACAGGGTCCTGTCAGGCGCGTACAGGGTCCTGTCGGGCGCGTACAGGGTCCTGTCGGGGGCGTACAGGGTCCTGGCAGGCGTGTACAGGGTCCTGGCAGGCGTGTACAGGGTCCTGGCAGGCGTGTACAGGGTCCTGGCAGGTGCGTACAGGGTCCTGTCGGGGGCGTACAGGGTCCTGGCAGGCGTGTACAGGGTCCTGGCAGGCGTGTACAGGGTCCTGGCAGGCGTGTACAGGGTCCTGTCGGGGGCGTACAGGGTCCTGTCGGGGGCGTACAGGGTCCTGGCAGGCGTGTACAGGGTCCTGGCAGGCGTGTACAGGGTCCTGTCAGGCGTGTACAGGGTCCTGTCGGGGGTGTACAGGGTCCTGGCAGGCGTGTACAGGGTCCTGGCAGGCGTGTACAGGGTCCTGGCAGGCGTGTACAGGGTCCTGGCAGGTGCGTACAGGGTCCTGTCGGGGGCGTACAGGGTCCTGGCAGGCGTGTACAGGGTCCTGGCAGGCGTGTACAGGGTCCTGGCAGGCGTGTACAGGGTCCTGTCGGGGGCGTACAGGGTCCTGTCGGGGGCGTACAGGGTCCTGTCCGTTTGGATGAACAAGAATCCCGACTGAAACGAGACCACTCGCAGCACGTTGGGGGCAGACAACACTTTTCTGTTCCAAAAACAGGACACAGAGGTTTGCAACAAAAGGAGTAAATCTGCAGAAATATTTTTCTTTACTTTTTCTATTAAACAGAGCGTTGTTCAAATAAAAAGCGAGATCAAATAAACATCAAGATCACAGGCTCAGATGAAGGATTTCTCTTATTGCAGCAGCTGCTAAACAATCTGTTAATTTGTTAAAATTTGTGTAGCAGTTTGATAATTGCATCGCAAAACACAAAAGTGACTAACAATCAATATTTTCCATTGATGTAACAAGATTATTTATTTCAAATGTATTTGTAAATATTCTATATATTTATATATATATTTTATATATATATATTCTATTCTCTTTTTTCAAAATAAAACAGAAAACATATAAAATTATTTGTTGAACAAATTAACACCAATCAGATTATTATTTACAACTTTCTTCCACATCATCATCACATGACGATTTGCATGAGTCTCATTTACATATTAATTGTCTTTACACTCACAAGTTACATATCACCACCAGAGTCGTCATGACGATGATCTGTTTGTATCAGAATAACTTCTCTTACACACACAACACGTCGTGGTTTTATCCTGGACATGACTGAGTTTGACAGAGCGACCAGAGGGGCCAGAGGGGCCAGAGTGACCAGAGGGGCCAGAGGGGCCAGAGCGACCAGAGGGGCCAGAGGGGCCAGAGCGACCAGAGGGGCCAGAGGGGCCAGAGCGACCAGAGGGGCCAGAGCGACCAGAGGGGCCAGAGGGGCCAGAGCGACCAGAGGGGCCAGAGGGGCCAGAGGGGCCAGAGCGACCAGAGGGGCCAGAGCGACCAGAGGGGCCAGAGGGGCCAGAGGGGCCAGAGGGGCCAGAGGGGCCAGAGGGGCCAGGAGCCACAGCAGAGTCATCCTCATCCTCCTCTCAGTGCAGCTCTAGAGCCGCTCACTCAGGACACGCTCTTATCTCTGGAGCTGTGCGCTGGAGCCGTGGCCCCGCCCTCTGTCTGTGCCGTGTTGCAGACATCAAAATACAAACTGTGATTACCTCCACTGAATGAGCTTGTTTTCTATAAGTATTTATTTAATTAGTAGCTGGACTCTGTGTCATCAAGAAATCAAGAACAAACCTGTGAGTCCTTTTAGTTAGTTTTCCGGGTGTAAGCCCGCTGGCAATGGTTCTTTTCTTTTCTTTATTTAATTTAATGTAAAGTATTTAAAACCTTTAGGACCACCGGATCATGCCACAATGAGACTGTGAAAGAAGTTTGTTTGAAGGACGTCTCTGTCTCTGCTGAGCTTGACTATGTCCCGCTCCATTTCCCTTAGGTCTTTGCCAGATTGTCCAGTGTGTTTCCCTAGCGTCCAGCAACCTACCACACCCCCCATAGGTGAGGCGGGGTCATAGGTCATAGGTGAGGCGGGGTCATAGGTCATAGGTGAGGGGGGTCATAGGTGAGGGGGGTCATAGGTCATAGGTGAGGCAGGGTCATAGGTGAGGCGGGGTCATAGGTGAGGCGGGTCATAGGTGAGGCGGGTCATAGGTGAGGCGGGGTCATAGGTGAGGGGGGGTCATTGGTGAGGCGGGGTCATAGGTGAGGGGGGGTCAAAGGTGAGGGGGGTCATAGGTGAGAGGGGGTCATAGGTGAGGGGGGTCATAGGTGAGGGGGGGTCATAGGTGAGGCGGGTCATAGGTGAGGCGGGGTCATAGGTGAGGCGGGGTCAAAGGTGAGGGGGGTCATAGGTGAGAGGGGGTCATAGGTGAGGGGGGTCATAGGTGAGGGGGGGTCATAGGTGAGGCGGGTCATAGGTGAGGGGGGGTCAAAGGTGAGGGGGGTCATAGGTGAGAGGGGGTCATAGGTGAGGGGGGTCATAGGTGAGGGGGGGTCATAGGTGAGGCGGGTCATAGGTGAGGGGGGGTCAAAGGTGAGGGGGGTCATAGGTGAGAGGGGGTCATAGGTGAGGGGGGTCATAGGTGAGGGGGGGTCATAGGTGAGGCGGGTCATAGGTGAGGCGGGGTCATAGGTGAGGCGGGTCATAGGTGAGGCGGGGTCATAGGTGAGGCGGGTCATAGGTGAGGGGGGGTCATTGGTGAGGCGGGGTCATAGGTGAGGCGGGTCATAGGTGAGGGGGGTCAAAGGTGAGGGGGGTCATAGGTGAGAGGGGTCATAGGTGAGGGGGGTCATAGGTGAGGCGGGGTCATAGGTGAGGGGGTCAAAGGTGAGGGGGGTCATAGGTGAGAGGGGGTCATAGGTGAGGGGGGTCATAGGTGAGGGGGGTCATAGGTGAGGCGGGGTCATAGGTGAGGCGGGGTCTACGATACCCCCAGCCGAGCGTCAGTGTGTGTGTTACGTGTGTGTGTGTGTTACGTGTGTGTGTGTGTGTGTGTGTGTGTTAAATGTGTGTGTGTGTGTTACATGTGTGTGTTACATGTGTGTCTGTGTTACGTGTGTGTGTGTGTGTTACGTGTGTGTGTTACGTGTGTGTATGTGTTACATGTTTGTTTGTGTGTGTGCGTGTGTGTTACATGTTTGTTTGTTTGTTTGTTTGTTTGTTTGTGTGTGTGTGTTACATGTGTGTGTGTTACGTGTGTGTGTGTTACATGTGTGTGATTGTGTGTGTGTGTGTTACACGTGTGTGTGTTACATGTGTGTGCGTGTGTTACATGTGTGTGTTACGTGTGTGTGTGTGTGTGTGTGTGTGTCTGTGTGTGTGTGTGTCTGTGTGTGTGTGCGTGTGTGCATGCGTGCGTGTGTGTGTGTGTGTGTGCATGCGTGCGTGTGTGTGTGTGTGTGCGTGTGTGCATGCGTGCGTGTGTGTGTGTGTGTGTGTGCGTGCGTGTGTGTGTGTGTGTGTGTGTGCGTGTGTGCATGCGTGCGTGTGTGTGTGTGTGTGCATGCGTGCGTGTGTGTGTGTGTGTGCATGCGTGCGTGTGTGTGTGTGTGTGTGTGTGTGCGTGTGTGCGTGCGTGTGTGTGTGTGTGTGTGCATGCGTGCGTGTGTGTGTGTGTGTGTGTGTGTGCGTGTGTGCGTGCGTGTGTGTGTGCGTGTGTGCATGCGTGCGTGTGTGTGTGTGTACTTCTAGCCTGAAGTGTGAACTTTGTTGTTTAAAATGTGATGAAACTCTTCATATGACGTGAGACCTGCAGTTACAGATACAGTGAGGTTGCCATGGAAACGCACCAAACAAAGTTTTTGTCTTCTCATTAGAAATATTCTGTCTCACCACTAGAATGGTGGTCATACTGTTAAGAGCATGTTACAATACAAATCTATCATTGTGCCCTTTGACCTCTCCTGATCAGGCCCGACAGTAAACCAGGGTCCCAGCTGTGACCATGACCTTTCCTCAGGTCACAGAACGTTCTGTTCACAGAAGATACTGGACTTATTTAACAGATGTCTTGACTTTATGTCTCTGATAAAGCTCTGCTCTGACAGGAATGTGAAGGTCGTTCTGGACGAGGAAATATGACAATATAGTATTATATTATAAAATATATAATTTTAAAAACCACTGTGTTAGTTTTATAAATATATTTTATAAATTATTATTTATAAAATATATTTATAAAACTAACACAGTGTTTTTTAACTTGGGTTTGATTGAACCCCTGGGGTTCAGCGGAGGTCAAGACACACATCCCATTTATGTGTGTACTTCATGCACAATAATGTCATATTCATGTGCAATACTCATGCGCAATAATGTCATATTCATGTGCAATACTCATGCGCAATAATGTCATATTCATGTGCAATACTCATGCGCAATAATGTCATATTCATGTGCAATACTCATGCGCAATAATGTCATATTCATGTGCAATACTCATGCACAATAATGTCATATTCATGTGCAATACTCATGCGCAATAATGTCATATTCATGTGCAATACTCATGCGCAATAATGTCATATTCATATTCAATACTCATGCGCAATAATGTCTTGTTCATGTGCAATACTCATGCGCAATAATGTCATATTCATGTGCAATACTCATGCGCAATAATGTCATATTCATGTGCAATACTCATGCACAATAATGTCATATTCATGTGCCTATAACTGCTGCTGGCCACTATTATTATTATTTTTGTCTCATGTTATTTTATTTATTTCTCTCTATTCCTTATTAAGAATATGAGAGGTTTTGTCTTGAAGAGTTTTTCTATTGAGAGTGTTTTTTTGCTCGTTTTGTGCTGCAGGGAAGTTGGTGCGACTTGTGATGTCGTGATGTTCGTCCTGTGATTTATTTCTTCATATTTTACACTGAATCAAAGCCCTCCTTTTAGGGCAAAGTCTGTGTGTGACAGGAAACAGCAGAAGTCACTGATTTGCAGGAAATATTTATGATTATGTTTTTGTGTGAAAATGTTGTTCTTTGAACACAGTGATGTTGAACATGTTTGCAGAAGTACACACTGGGCTGGGCTCTGACCCTTTGCCATTTGAACTGTGCCAGTTCAAATTGCCATCTCAGTTTTATTGTTAAACATTCTGCAGCACTTGTTGTGACAGGAGACTTTGGAAATTATAGTTGAGTCAAAATTTTTAATTTTCAATATCGCCCAAACTAAGGTACTTATTGCTCTAATAACCGTATAAATGACAAAAGATACAGAAAAAGAAATATGAAAATGTCAAGCACACGCTCTTGCATGTGTATTGTTCACTCCTAATAATGAGTCGAAGTTTAGTGAACAATTGAGCTCAAGCCTTTTATTCACAATTAGTCATGCAGCATGTTACAGAAGAAGAGCCTCTTATTCTGTGTCAATACACAAACAATGCAAGAATAATGTAAACATCAAATCAACTTTTTTAGCTTATGTTATTCAACATTAAAAAAAAAAAAATTGACATAAGGCAGAGCAAAATAATATGTCTGTTTGCCGTAACCCGACCGAGCCGTCAAAATTACAGACGACTGAAAAAAAAAATATCATCATTTTGTCAAAATTATGCCAAATTCTTTTATTTTTCTTATATTTCGCCGACTCGCCGACCGTTTTTTCAAAAAAGCGCCGTGTTGAATAATTTTGTATCACTGGAACTCGCTAAAAATATTACGAAGCCGAAAAAGAAATGAAAATTAAACTTAACACGAGCGGAGAACGTTCAACTCATTATCTGTTGAAGCCTGACCCCTGGCGGTCACTTACTCCTGGAGGTCACTGACCCCTGGCGGTCACTGCGTGTCACTGGCAGAATAAAAAAAACGGGATTCAACGACATAAAAATGGCAAAAAAATAATAGTTTGTCCTGTACAAAAATAGTTTATTGGGTGGACTCATTCCTTATGGGTGGCTCTGATCTGAAGTGGTAATATTTTATTCCTAACACACCACTGTCATCAAGTGGTGAAACAAGTGAACTGTAGTCAAATACTGTCAAGTTAAAAGTGATTTAATTTTGCCTTTTGTGTCATCACCGGTCGCAGTAAAAGTATATATTGATGGAGGAAATGTCTAATGGCAGATATTTAGTGAAACTTAATTGTGAATTTGTGATGTCAGTATTTTGCTTCACATAACTGAGACATTCAATTGTAATGTTTCCTTCAAATGTTTCATAATATCTTTGTTTCTGGCAAAATCCCCTGGCAAAAATCTGTATGAGAAGTCACAGGTTGCCACAAAAGTTCCTTTCCAAATATAGAGTGGTCAGGTGGGAAATGGCCTTGGACTCGCAGCAGAGACAGGAGCACACATAGTCTTGGAGCTCAGATCACCTCTGTTCAGTCAGGAGTCGTCAGGATGAAAAGAGCTATATTACTATTATTATTGATTTTGCCTTCGGGCTTGTCTGAGGATGAGGGCCAGAACCAGAACAACGGCGTCGACTCAACTGCAAAGTAAATACTCTTCTTTTCTAATTGTGTGTCTCATTTTGAAACAAAACTAATGATGTTAAACTGAAGTTTGTAGTTTTTCACTGTCTTTATATTTAATCTTTGACATATGATGCTTCCACATTTTTTTTATTTACATAGCATTGGTGTAATACAGTTAATTATAAGCTGTTGATTATTTTACATTTAACTAAAACCTTTTAGGACCAAATATATATATATTTTTAATACTTCTGTTCTAATTGGACCAATTCACCTACTTTTAATAGAGCATTAAAACATCTCAATTTATTTAAAAAGCAACATTAGACTATTTGTTATGAATTATAATAAACTGATCAATAGTAAAAAATGACTAGGCTAAAATAATAGATTATAATTACATCTGTTATAAAATAATACAACATATTTTTATATAAAAGTGGCAGGTTTGCATCTTCACTTCTCTTTCTGTTCATTCTCTGTGGGAAATTAAGACTAAAAAAAAGAAAATGCGCCGCACTACGAGAAAAATGACATCAATTAATCAGAAAAAAGTCGTAAATGAACTAGAATAAACTCTGAATTTAAGGAGAATAAAGTCGTAGTTCAGGGGCCGCGGGTCAAAGTTTTACGTTACGTGTTACGTGTGTGTTTATTGCCTTTATTACGCGGGACACTTTCTTCCAGGCGCGCGCGTAGCTGACCAACAATGATGGAAATTGCAAGGTTTCATTAGCCATTCCATAAAACTACTAATTTCATTGTAATTTTGGCAAGGGAGTGTCTTAGATAGAACTTTATCTTCTTTATTTTCCCGGTTGCTGCATCAACTGCCACATAAACCTTCACCATTGTGATAATAGTAAAGAGTGCGATATCATTAATGAAGTTTTGGGCCTCTTTGAACCGTGTTTCCTCGTAAATCGAAGCAGACAGACTGCGGTTTAGAATGGGCTTGTACAGGGGGACACGCACTGAGGACGGCCAAGAGCCTGGAGGAGCCTGGGGGAGCGTGGGGGGCGGCCGTGTGAAGTCACGTGAGTGCTCTCTATATAGCCGCTGGGCTATTTGACCGGCTCTTAGTTTATACCTGGCAAAACATTTCATTTCCACAGCATTTATTACGTTATTTAGTTTTTCAGGGGTAAATATTTCAAGACATCGCTCCTGAGTCTCAGATCCACGGCCCCCAGATCCACGGCCCTCACGGCCCTCAGATCCACGGCCCTCAGATCCACGGCCCTCAGATCCACGGCCCTCAGATCCACGGCCCTCAGATCCAAGGCCCCCAGATCCACGGCCCTCACGACCCTCAGATCCACGGCCCTCAGATCCACGGCCCTCAGATCCACGGCCCACAGATCCGTGACCCTCAGGTCCGTGGTGGTCATTAGTTTGATGATTTGTTCAGTTATTAAACTCATAGATTCATAGTTTTACGCCTGTAGCTCATTCGTGGCATTTGGGCTCTTTCAAGGCATCTCGGCCCGTTCACTTCACCTACACGCGTTCTGATTGGTCTAGAGACGGTCACGAGCTGGGCTAGAGCGGCGCGCTAGAGCGAAGCCGAAGCTAACAGCTTAAAATGCGTTTTAAAGACAACTGAAGAATCTTAAAATTAAAAAAAGTCAATGACACAAAAACACGTATAAATTGCCGTTACATTCGACATTTTGAAAGCTCTAGGTGCTTTTTCAGCCGAACACGAGCAGTTTTTCCTGACATTGTGCTCTGGGGAAAAAAAGCTTTCTGGGCCGCGCGATGTCTTTGGCTGCAGTACCAGTGGAGTGGCCACTGGGGGCGAAATGCTGCGACTGACCGTTGTTGTTGTTGTTGTTGTTGTTGTTTTATGGCGGTTGGCATCCGAGTGTTGCATTACCGCCAGACTTTATTCCTCAGACGTTTCGTAGTCCTCAGACTCTGTCGTAGTCCGTAAAAGTACTCCTCCCATTGCTTTGGCGTTACAAAGCCCATGAGGTCATGATGTGTTTTTGTGACTAGAATAGTTGTTGTGTCAGAGACCAACCGGCTTTATTCCAGGGAGACTCTTCTTCACCTTCCTCGCCCTCTTTGACGTTCGGTGCTTTGGAAGTACAAAGCCCATGAGATCATGGGACGTCTTTGTTGTTTTACAAAGCCCATGAGGTCATGGGACGTCTTTGTCGTTTTATCCTTTAGAAGTCCTTCTTCCATCACTTTGGCGTTTCTAGGCCCATGAAGTCCAAGCGCGTTAGAACATCCTCTTGCTCCTCATCCTCGGCTCAGTCTCCAACACCCCCCACCTCTATAAACGTTTACCCAGCCCTGTGCTACATAAGTAAGCAACCACAGCCTGACACAAACCCTGTGACTGGATCGCCAGAACGTTCCGCAGATTGAACTCCCGCCCATTATTCCGAAACCACAAGGCCAACCCGGTCCTTTCTCTATCATAAGCCTCACAGCAAATCAGCACATGCTCGACAGTCTCTGGCACCCGACAGTGACCACACAGACCGGTCGGATGTTTGCCTATCCTACTCAGTGACCAATTGAGTCCAGTATGGCCAATCCTCATGCGGGCGAAGGCCCTTTCCTCCCACGCGTTCCTGCCCATAGACCCGCAAGGACCCACACTACCCTGTATGTGATAGAGATGCCGTCCAGTAACACAGTGGCTCCACAATTCCTGCCAAAGGCCGACCACATGACTCTTGATAACGGGCTTGATTTCAGACTTGCCCAACTCAACCGCCACATCAATTGATGGCCGCCGAAGGGAATGTTTAGCCAGTGCATCAGCCATTTCGTTACCATCCACCCCCACATGCGCAGGGACCCAAATGAAGGAAACCCTCACATCCTTCCTGGACAGGGAGAGCATCAGACAGAAGATGCCTTTCAACACATCCTGTCTGCAATCCGATTTCCCAGATCTAATGCTTTGCAATGCAGAAAGGCTGTCAGAGGCCACCACAATGCCACAACACTGCAAAGCAGATTCCGCCCATTCCAACGCCAACCGTATCGCTATAAGTTCCGACGTGAAAACAGAAAGGCGATCTGTCAACCTCTTCTTGACCGCTAGCCCCAGGTCAGGCACAAAATAAGCGGCGCCAGTACGCCCACTCTCAGGATCCCTAGACCCGTCGGTATAAATAAACACATCACCTGAGTGCTTATCGATGAGCGCTTGAACGGCAAACTGCGGTGCCCTCCCAGCGA